>NW_017096991.1:0-22724 GCF_001412225.1 Nicrophorus vespilloides
TAGAATAATTTAAAAATGTTATTGTAGAAATTATAATAATAAAAGGCAATGTCGGGATTTCGATTGTCGGGATTATGGTAGCGGGATTTCGATATATTCGGGATTTTGATTGTCGGGATTATGGTAGTCGGGATTTCGATGCACTCGGTATTTCGAACGTCCGGATTTCAATACACTGGGGATTTCGAATGTCGGGATTTCGATACACTCGGGATTTCGAACGTCGGGCTTTCAATAGACGGTCTTTCGGTTGTCGGGCTTGCGATATAGACCCATTGTCAAATAGATTTCCAAGAAATATAATAACAGTAAGCATATAATATTCATGATACAAATCAGAGTGCCATTAGAGTAGCAATTTTAATTACTTGAAAGTAGATACAAATAATGCAGCAAAATCCCATTCTTTTTGCAAATAAATCGACATTTAGATATTTTGTTTGCAATCCTTTTTTCTTTTAAGACATCATAAATAGCCAATTGCAATGTGTGTGCAGCGCATCTTACGGAAGTGACCATATTGTCTTCATCGCTGTCAATGTCGATTTTGGCTGAATGATTTTTTGAAACCCTGAATATTCGAACATATTGAATGGCACACCGTTTTTGGTGACCAGTTCTACACATGCACTTTGTAATTTTTTCTCGGTCATTTTTACAGTAATATCCCTTTTCATTAATTTCATTTTAGTTTGTTCCAATGTTAGTTGTTTTACACTTGTGCTTGGTCTTTTATTTGACAAACACCTTTTGTAATTTTATCAATTTAAAAAAAAATATTACAGGATTTTCTATTTTCCTGCCCATGTTAATAACTGGAATAAAAATGTTCTATTAATATTTATTTCTGATAATCGGGCGCAAATCCATACTTAGAACAAATAACAAATTTTTACTAACCTTTTAATGGAAAATACAAAACTACGCACCAACAATTTTATTATTAAAAGTTAACCTTCGGAAGTTAAGGTTCTTCTGAGACAAATTCTAAATACATTCTAAATTCTTATTATTATGGGGTTGTGATTGGGAGTAGGGCTTTATTTGTATCGATGATTAAGCATTTTCGCGAAATTCAGTGTGGGTGGTTTTGTTTATATGAAAAAAGAGTTCGGAGTATTAAATTTTTTTGTTTGTTTATGCTTGGTCCCCTTTGTTCAAATTACAGTGTATCGATCGAGAGTCTCAGTGGAGGTTTGTTACTTATGTATTTGTATCGAATAAGAGAATATCTCATATATATTTTGTTTATATATTCTATTAACAATAGACAATACAATTTTTGCTTTGCTTTTAGAGCAAACGCAAATTATATTTGCAAATTAGTTGAATACATATATTCAAAATGTTTCAAAAAATAGACAAAACTTTTTTGTTACTGTATACATTTTTAAAAATATCGATGTTTTTTTTTTCACGTAGTACGCCCGATGAAATCAGACTTTGTGGATGTCTCTTATACATAGTTGGTTTATTTCTCTTTTAAAAATAACAATAATAATAATGTACACAACACTCTTATTTNTATCGGGATTTTAATCCGAACCGATTTTAAATACTATAAGAAAATGTCTTGGTTCGGTAAATAATTGCAAATCTGGAGCCTCTATGCTCGTGCCTCATTGCCTTAACGAATAATCTGCCACTACAAATTAGTATTGATTTTACAAAAGTATGTACTTATTTCCATTGACGCTGTTGTGTGCATTGTTAGGAAATAATATAGGTACGAGGATATATAGGCCTATAAATGTCCAATATACGTACATACACTCGGGAAATTACGGTTATACAAGTTTTTCCACGAATGCCAATAGCCCGAGGACAGTAGTTATTGCAATTGAGCATGTCTGCGGTCATTTCGTACCATGTGGAAACTAATAAAGATTTCAACTATTTTCATGAAATACAGGATATATATATATATATATGAAGCAAAGAAACCGGATAAAATAGTAAAATTTATTTATAAAAATAACATATGCAATAATTGTTTCTCTATGAACAAAAAAAAATAGATGTGTTTTAAAACTTCTTATAAGAATTAGTCAAGCTCTCCAAACCAGAAACAACAGAAAGGAAATAGATAAAAGATTGTGAAAAAGAGTAAAAAGTTTAAAGTATGTCATTGCATTTATCGGAAGGCGAATAACAATTGAATGCTTCGGATATTCCTACGTGCTGTTTCCAAGCTACTTCCAGCCTGAAACAAACAAAAATTAGTATCAAATACTTTTAATATTATTACTTTAACTTACAGTGATTCTTCTGATAATTGAAATTCCACTACGTTATCATACAAATTTTGATGTTTCGTGGACAGGGAACAAAAACTCTGAAATTATAAATCAATTTAAATTCTTAATAATTCGTACTTATTATAATTAATTACTTGTATATGTGAAATGTAAAATAGTGCGGAATCTTCGTAAATCTCCAAGGCTGGTTGGTGCACGTGTTCAGCGTTTTCTAATCCAAATTTAAGAGCCTGCAACATGACTCAGTTAATTTAATTCGACACAAAATTAATAAATCTTACGTCGCGTGCCAGATTCAGAGACGATAAGTATTTGTAGGTGTTGAGAGACGTGAGGTTAACGCTTTTAGTTTCCGCTAAATTATTGTCTTTGGCGAATTCCGTTAAGCAGTGCATCGAGTGTCTAATTAGTCTGGATGATTCATTGACAGATTCGTGGTAGGACGAAAGAAGTTTTCCTTCCGCTGTCCAAGCGCTTTTGAACGGAAGGATTGCCGTTGCCACGGCTTCCGCAATTTCCATTCCCAGTCGCCCATAAATTATTGAACTGAAATGGAAATGAATTTATTTAAATGTCAGTTGACTTTCTTTCGACCTACCTCGGATATTGATCTTCGAAATACGGGGCTGAGAGTAAAACTCTCGGAACGATGATCGTGTTATTGGACGGAACGTAGTGCACCCTGAAGGGATCACTCAGAGCTTCGTTGATCACGTATTCGAGGGCGCCGTTCTTCGACAGTCTGCCCTCATCCAGCGTCTTCAGAAATATAATACCGTACTTGTAGCTTTCGAACAGATTCGCTTTCAGTATTTGCAATCTCGTGTAGTAATCTTTCTGAAACGTTTCGGTTTTCGCTACAGCCGGAAGTCCAATTTGCAGATTCAGCGTTGAGATCTGGAATAATTATAGAACAGACATGAACACACGTTGCAAAGTTTTCAAGTTTCGAATTTAATCAGCAATAGGTTAATTACTGTGTACTTGGATGTAAAAGCAACTACATTAACATTATGTAAATTTAAACTGTAAAGTTAAAAATAAACGTGAACGCTCTTCTAATTTTCTATTATTAAAAATGCAAAACATTTAAGTAACAACTTTGCGAACAATATGTCCATTCCTCGTTGGGAGGGTAATGAATTGGATTGTCCGAGTGTGTATAGAATATTAATACAATAATATGGATTTTACTTTCAGAATATTGTATAATTTCGCAATTTATATACAAATATTCAATTAATTAATGTAGTTTATTAAGGTTTGGTCCGAGAAAAATATCTATTTTTTGATGAAATATATATGCAAAATATAACAATACTCATAACTAATTTTGAAGAAATAAAACTGTTCAGAAAAGAAATAAAATAATGCCATAATAAATAATTATTGAGAAAAATAATTTCCAATTAAATATTTTTATTGGACGTATTGAATATTCAGCTTGTAACAATGATTCATGTGAATTTCGTTAAGTTTTTTCTGTAATTATTAAATATTTATTAAACATATTATTGTTGAGTGGATGCGCCGGGTTGTACTTCTTTTTGTATCTCATTATATAAAATTAAATAAACTTACCTTCTTCTCAAGATGAGTGTACAATTCGGGAATACTATTATACTTGTTCAATTTGGCCTTAGCTGCTTTTTGTATATTCTTGAAAATATCGTTAATGACGACGTTCGTTTTGTTTCTAACAGGATTTGCTTTGTCAATCAAGGCGTCAATGGCGAGTGGCATGAATCTCTGCACTAAATTGGCGCAGAATTCCCATCGCTGAAACGGTTTAGCTACGCCTAAAGATAATATAACAGTATTTGAAGTTATTTATTATTAAGATAAAATAATTTTGAAGTTATTCACCTAAAAGCTCATTATGGAAAGCGTCTATAGCCGAAGTGTATTGAGTGGAAAGATAGGGTAGATATTCCCTGACTAGTGTCCAAATCATATAACCGTTCATGCTCTTCCTATCCGTTGATGAAATAATTTGCGAGACTTTAAGTAGATAATCTGGATGCGTGACGATAATTTCAGTATTATCATCGACATTTGCAGAAGGGTACATGGCAGTTAAAATATCGTGCAACGGTAGCTGAAAATGTATTTGTAACAATAAATCCAATTATAAAACAAAATTATATTTACCGTTGATGATGTCAGTTTCAGTTCAGAGAGATGAATAGGATTGTAACTGTGAATAGGATCAAGTAAATCGCTAGTTTCTGGTGTCATTTCAGCGATCCTCTGTTCATAGAAGAATACGTCGTTTCCGAAGGTTTCTGCATTCGCCTTTGGAGCTCCCAAATTAATAACAATATCCCTAATAAGCTGTTTGTAAGCGGCTACAATCTAGAAATGGGAAAATGTTGATTAATATGATTATATATCTATTTTTATAAACAACGAACCGTGTCTTTTTGCGGTGCGTAATAGTAATTACGATCTGGAAGTCCTAAGCCTGAGGGTGATATCGAAATGCTACTGTTTCCGGGTTCCCTGGGATTTGGTATCACCGATATTTTGAAATAAGGCGAGACGCCGAACTTCACATGCAATTGCTTCAGTATCTTCATGTAATCGAAATCCACCATATTCCAATCACGTAAAACATACCAACCTCCTGCAAACATAAATCATAAATAGCATCAATATATTTTATATTCGCCAACAACGTCGGATTATCCAGTAGCCGTCGTTTTGTAAAAGTTTTGGAGTTTTATACTTATAGATAGAAATTCATTGAATATTTATGGCAATTTTATATATGCTATGCTATGTTTTTATTATCGGTTGGATATATAAATGAAGCCTGTTATGAATGTTTATATGAACGTGTACGTTTATACGAGTATTTATACGAGATTTTTCCGTCAATTTATTTACATTCGCTTATGACATTAACTAAACGCCGATTGTATTTTGTTTTCAATACTTTTCTCAGAACAAATCAATTTCTGCTGGAAGGAAATATTTTTTATGAGATTCTATCAAAAATAAAATTATTTATACAGATATTGCAACTGAATAGGGTAAATTTAGCATTTATTGAAAGCAACTAGAATTGATAAATATAACGTAAAATTGTTGTCGAAAAAAATATTCTACGCTAACAATTACGTAAGAATCAAATTCTAAAAACAATAAGTTTGAATATTTTAATTAAACAACTATATTTTGTTAATATGGATAATTATTATTATTCATAAATTATATATTCATATTACAATAAAATCTTGTTAAGAGAAACTAGATTTACAAAACGAAAACAAAAAATAAATTATAAAACATAATTCTATAAGTAAATCTAGTTGTAAAACATTTAATCCAATAGATCAAAATAGCGAAGAGTTCACAAATAATAAAGTCATTGGAAATTAATATTTAAGCATATAATAAATCCATTTGTTCCATCCATTGTTGAAAGGTTAAGGATAAGCGGATTAAAGATTTGGAACAATGTGTCTACTCAGTTTTGGTTCATTGGAAATGTATGTACAAATTCATGGTCGCAGTTTGGAGTTACACAATTAATGGTATTCATCTAATTAGTTATGTAAAGATATTTTTTTATATTACAAATTATTTTATCAATGTCATTTGATACTTAATTAATGTTTATAATTTATAGAGTTCAAAGAAGAAAGCTTTGATCTGTTTCCAATATGATTAGTATCTATCAGTATATTTATAAATAATAAATTTGCAAATAATTAAATAATTCAACTTACAAACAAGAAATTATATTAATTATATCTCATATAGATGCTAGATTTCAAAATAAATTCAAATAATAATAGAAGTTGAGATGAATTACAATAATTGTTTATATATTGAGACATCAAGTCTCAACTTATATTTTAAAGAATGTCTAGTTTTGTCAACTAATTAATTAATTATTGTTCTAGTTATACAATTATAGTTGGGGTCCGGCCGCTAGTGCCCTTATGGACGAGTCGCTTCTAGTGAGTTGTAACAATAAAGTAAAATTGAATTTATATTTTTAATATTAAAATGACTAATAATAATAAATATTTATAAAATATAATGTAATATTAGAAAGGATTTGATATATAATGAAGAAGAATGATCACGTTGAGTCAAAAGTAAGAATTAAAAATTACGAAATGTGAACATCAAATATTTATAGAAAACGAAATACGATTGCACAACTTTACCTATGCAAGGTTCAGTTTAGTGCTGTTTGATTTTTGCAAATATTTGCAGAATTTTGTGAAATGTTTGAATTATTAATTAGTTTCAACATGCGCTTCCAGTAAGATGTGCGGATCGAATCACCACAAGCAATTAGGACGCAACAATAAAACACATCACTTGTGTATTTTTTTTTCGGTTGTGAAAAAATAAATAGTCATCCGATTAATGAAGCAACACGATTGACCTATAAATAAACTAGATTTCGACATTTTCTGCCCATAAAAATAAAAGCATTAGCATTTCTCAGAATCATCGAATTTCGACTGAAATTGATTTGCGACCCAATTTTTTCTTGTTCGTAGTTCATTCACTGTTTTAAACTCAACGTAATTTAATTTTGTTAGAGTGCCTTTCGTGTACACAAAGCCTCGCTAACGTAATGTTTTCAATTTCCAAACTTTTACTTTCTGGTTTTTTTTTTCTAGTCTATTGATTTTTCCCATTAGATATCCACTAACTAATGTAAATTGGATTTCGGTTCACTAATTCAATTATTCATTATTTATTTTGCCTTCACCCGTTCAAAACGAGTTAAGTATGTTTTAAATTATTTAAACATTTCGAGAATACTCATATATATTATATTGTTTCTGAAATATTATGTATAGTTAAAGTGATTCTGAAATTACATAATTGAAAAAATATAATTATTTCATTTTTTTATGTAATGAAGTAAGTAATAGGGTACTGGAATTAAATAAAAAGTTTTATAAATATAAAATTAAATGTATTTCTAAATTATGAGTATTTTATACAAAATTTTTACAAGTATTTTACAGAATGTATGAAGTTTTTTTTGGGTAATGAGTTGGTGTCACGCGGCTCATTTTCTTTTAAAGAAATATTAGAACGCAGCTGATGTCTTGTATGCTTATGGCAGTATCACTGGGTTAAATCACTTAAAAATAATTAAAACAATATTTACAGATTTGGAAGAATTAGTATGGACCGCTGACGCCTGGTGGTCCGTACTGAGCGTGTCCACTAGTTTGGACGGTTTGTACATTGCCTTGATCTTCGGTTAAGAAAGAAGGTTCGTTGGTTTCCACTGTGCTTACACTGCTGACGGACGTATCAACACCGATATTCACTGGTTGTTCCTTGAGGGTGTTGATAAAATCGGTACCAGATCCAACATTTTGTGCTGATATGCCGGAGCTTCCTCCATTCTGGATGCTCTGGATCTTTTCTTCGGCTTCCTTCTGCGACTTATACTTAATGAAGTATACTTCAGGCTTACTTGGCTTGCTTGCAATCGATGATGGAATTACGATGTCTTGTGTCTCCTCCGGTTTCTTCACCAAAACGTAGACAAGAGTCTTTTCTTCGTTCTGCTGGATGGCTGGGATATGGGTGATCTTCGGAGCCTTGTAACTCGGGGCCTTGATGAAAATGATCTTGTAGTTTTTGTGACCAGCGGCTGGCTGTACTTTCACGCGTAATTGCGGGGCTTCGTTATCCTCGGGAGAATCGAAGAAGTATACGTGTTTGTGTACATGAGCCGGACCTGGGAGCGAGCTTGAAACGGATCCAAAGTTTTGGTTATCCACTGCACCGCTGCTGGTGTACACATTTCCTGAAGAGTATTCTCCGTTACCACTTGTGACACCACCAGTGTTTCCTATAAATCCAGCATTTCCCGAGATATATCCACCATCTCCTGAAGTAAATCCACCAGTTCCTGGGGCATATCCTTCATTGCCTGATGTAAATCCAGTATTTCCGGATGTAAATCCGGAATTTCCCGATGTAAATCCAGTATTACCAGAATTTTCAGAGACATATTCCGTGTTTCCGGAAACGTATCCACTGTTATCCGAATATCCTCCATTTGCAGTAGAGCCAGCATTACCGGACACGCTTCCTGTGTACGAATTGTCCGACTGCGATGGAACTCCATTTATTACGTTCGGTGGTAAATAACTTCCTGTTGGTACCCCATAGCTGGTTGCTGGTGGTTGATATTGGTAAGCTTGTTCCCTAAGTTTAAGTCCGATGTCCGGGCGTGCAAGAGTACAGACGACTACAGCCGACAATATCTAAAAGAACTCGCGAAATGTAATTGAATTGTTAACGGTCGTTGATGAACGCACTTACCAATAAACCCTTCATGTTTCGGTTTGAGAGCTCTTCTGTGTGGCTGTAAGGTTATGGTTAAAGTATTTATACCCGATCCCCACTTGCCCGAGACCGAGACATCCTTTTAGCAAGGACAAATTCTGCGTTTCAGGTTAACATTTATGAGTAAATAAAAACGCCTGGGTATATACTAAAATTAGTAACCTTGTCGATAATAAACCGACGAAAGTTTGATAATTCCAAATATCGCGGTTACAGAGACGTTCATCTCAATGTACATCGAAGAAGATTTTTTTAATAATTAATATAGACTTGTTAAAGGTTACGTTTGTCTGTCCCAAAATGAAAGAAAGAGATGAATGTAACTAAGGACAAATAATTAAATTTGATAACATTATATAAGATTTAATTGCTTTATTAAACAAAGAGGGTCAATAACATTCGCGAATTCACACTGAAACAATAATAACGATTTTTTTTTATATGTTTCAACGTAATCAACGCAGAATTCAGAAAACGATGAATAAACATGAATTTAAAATCCATACTCCGAGACGAAGTTCTTACATATTTTGTGTTGTATGCAAATTTGATTACTAATGGAATTTCTATAAGTGAAAAAGTCACAAGAAAATTATAAATAAACAAGTATTTTATGGCATCACGTATTTTATGTGTGCTGCATTGCATAACCCGCATGAATCATTTACCAAAAAAAACAGGTAAATAAATATATTTATCTTTGCACTTAAACAAGCAAATATGTATATGTTAGAAAGAAATGCGTTGGTACAAACCTCACGCAACTAGTGGGCAAAAACGGCTGTTACAAATCAACTGACTATTTGAAAGTCCAAATCTTAACATTTAAACCAAATTCTAATGTAGATAAATCTGTATCATCACGTTGTGTTGTGCAACGTTATGCTATATTATAATTCTTGCAAATGTGAAGTGAGAAATCAACATAACTAGAAAACAGTTTGCCAAAAAAATGTCATAACGATCAATGAAGAAATGCATAAATTATGTTTAATTAATTGTTGAATGCAAGAATTTTGGAGAAGATACTTTAATCAAGAAACGTTCTGTGTTATATAATATTATATCATTTTATTTAATTGATTATGTTAGCATTTGAAAGATATCTTTTATTAGTAACGTTAAATAAACATTTTTTTTAAATAGAAAAATAATAAATAAAAAAAATGCAAACAACCTAATAAACACTATTTTGCTATTAAAATTAAAGAAAAGAAAGCGACTATGCAAACACTCTTCATATACAGTATTAAGTCGCATAGTGCGGCTTCGAATAAATTCTCAAAAGTTACTCAAGTTTCTTTTTGTGAAGTTTATATTAATGCGGTTTTAAAGTCCTCGTTAGTCAGGTTTCAAACAGTGCAATATCTCGCACCGGTAGAACCGATTACCAGGGCTATGAGATGTATTGATGTATTTAAATCAAGTTATCATCAATAATATCATAAATTATTAATACACCTATAAAAGTAACTAACGACTAGCTACACATAAAATACTTTAAAATTAAAAAAAATCCTTCTGTTTGAGCGCAATGAATTTAATAACTTGACGATGGTAAATAAAAGATGTTCATTATTAATATTTGTGTTTCATATTTTTGTGTATTTTTGTTGAAAAATCTAGTAATTTATTTCTTTAGACATTATAGCAGTTTTTAATAATTCGCCTTGTTATTACGAAATTGGAATTTGCGAAATTAGCACCTAAACATTTCGGTGAAAGGTGAGGTTAGAGTAAATTATTGGGTCAGTACTGCAGCAATCCAATTTATATTAATAGTTATGTAATTATTTTTAATTTTCGCAAATTACATATTAATTTAATTAAATGTTATATTCATTGAAAAATTATGTTATATGAAGATTAATTAAAATATTTTGCCGTAGATAATTTTTAAACTTACTATATATAATAAATAATTATATATAACCTGAGGTACTTATTTTAATAATAAATAATTAAAAAAAAAACAAAAAATAGTAAAATGTCTGTTATTTAACACGTATTTTGATTGACTATTACTACTGATTTTCGGCGTATGTATAATAATTATTTAATACATATGTTAACTTTATAGGGGACAGCTTTAAAACACTACTGTTATTCTGTATAAATTAGGTATAAGTACATACTTAGGACTTAAACACGTTCGATGATTATGAGTACTGTTGAATAAACATTTGCCAGATTTCGAAAGATCGTCATGTGATTTAACGTTTGGTTAGGTGAAATTCAGGTCAGAACCTTTGGCGATTTACAACAAAATCACCGAAGAAAGGGAGAAACAATTTGGTGACGATGAATCCATTTTATTTTCTTGTATTTTATTATATTGTACGAAACCGGAAATAATAAAAATTGTTTTTTATTGTTGTTATTATTGTTGATCTCTCAAATCGATTTCGGAATTCTGTGTCGTATTCTTTCTCTTTTAATCGAAGAAAGGATACACTGGATGGCGTCATAAGCAAAAAGAAAGTAGGCAAACGAATCTTTGAGAGATTTATTTTTGTAGAAAATACATTTATTTGTCACCGTAATTCTTGCAAAAATATAAGTATATATGTATATAAGAATGAAAATTATAAAAAAAGTTAAACCTAGCACGCATGAAAAATATATACAAGTGATTATGCTAAATGGGATTATCACATAAACCCATATGGGAATGTCATGGTGTGTGACGAGATTAGTTGATTTTGATTGACTTAATCTCGCTACCCGTACACATGTCTAGTAGTGACTAAGGATTTAGTATGGGCCGCTTTGTCCTGGTGGACCGTAGCTAGTGGAGACGGAACCGTGGGAGCTTCCTCCGCCGATGATTCCGTGAGAGCTGCCTCCGCTGATGATTCCGTGGGAGCTTCCTCCGCTGATGATGGTGGAAGATCCTCCGATGATTCCGTGAGAGCTGCCGCCTCCGATGATTCCGTGAGAGCTGCCGCCTCCGATGATTCCGTGAGAGCTGCCGCCTCCAATGATTCCGTGGCCGCTACCTCCGATGAGACCTCCATCAATAGCTCCTCCAGTAAGACCGCCGTCAATAGCACCGCCAGAGATGCCACCACCGATAGCACCGCCGGAGATACCGCCTCCGATAGCTCCTCCAGAAATACCGCCTCCAATAACTCCACCAGCAGCAGCGGCTTCCTTTTGGGTCTTGTATCTGATGAAGTAAACTTCTGGTTTGCTGGGTTGAGTTGGGGCGGCAGTTGGGATGGTGATTTCTGGTTGTTCTTCTGGTTTCTTGACCAAGACGTAGACGAGGGTCTTCTCTTCGTTTTGAGCTTGGATCGGAATGGTTGGGGCAGTTGGGGTGGCTTGAGTTGGGGCCTTAATGAAGATGATCTTGTAGTGCTTTTGTGGGGCGGCTACTTGGATTGGTCTTTGTGGACGGATTTCTTCTGGCTCTGGTGGTGGGACATGGACGTAGATGTGCTTCTGGACGGTAACTCCGCCAGTTGATCCACCGCTGGTGAAGCCGCCGTTGGAGAATCCACCGCCAACAGCACCGCTAGAGAATCCACCGCCAATAGCGCCTCCGGATGCGAAACCGCCGCCGGAAGAGAATCCACCGCCGATAGCACCACCTCCGATGGAGCCACCGCTGGTAAATCCACCAGCACCGATGTCACCACCGCCGATTCCATGACCACCGCCGCTGATTCCACCGAAACCACCGCCAATTCCGCTGCCACCAATTCCTCCACCGATTCCATGTCCACCGCTGATTCCATGTCCTCCGCTGATGCCGCCGAAGCTGCCTCCAAATCCAGAGCTGTGGCTAGAGCTGTAAGAGCTTCCATGACTGATTCCGCCGAAGCTTCCTCCATGGCCACCGCCTAAGCCAATTCCACCGAAACCACCTCCATGGCCGGAGATGGATCCACCAGAGATGGATCCACCGGAGATCGAACCACCTGGTTTCGGGTAAGAGTAACCGGCTTCAGGACGTCCATGGACTAAAGCTACCAAGGTAGCAATGAGCTGAAAATAATTGAAAACACTTTATTTATATTCCAAGTCCATGAATTTGGCGGCACCGAGCACTGTTCAATTTTTGTTTTCACAAAATACTTACCACGAAAGGTTTCATCTTATATGTATAAGAGGTAACTATGTGTTACCGGTGAAGGAAGTGAACTGATTGATACTACTGTGGACCAATGCCACTAATTTATATAGCTCATCTTCATCCCCACTATCAAGGATACGTCAGATAGAGACTCAATTTTAACATTTGGTGGTGAAAAATCGGGTCACATCCTCTCACTAATGCGAAGAACCAACGGCCAGCAGCGCGGATGTATAACACTCGCCATTGCCCGTCATGCATCGGCATCGAAAGTCGTCTTACACACGAAAACACTTTCTTCATCATTCCATTACGACGAATTAACACACAAAAATAAGATATTCGTGCTCATTGTCTACATGCAAATCATCGTTAAAGGCATATTTCATTAGCTACGGAAGCAACAATAATAATTGTTATTACTTTATTAAATTGTTATCACGCGACCCACATGTTTACTATTATTTTATAAAGAATTTTGCAAAATCTTCACGTAAGCGAAATAAAGAGTTTCTATTCCTGCACTCTACGATGGAAATAGTTTTGCAAATCTTCGAGCGGACCACAAAGAATACAAATTATTTCAAAATCATTATATATTTCTTTTTTTCATATATGTGCTGAATCTTTGTATATACTTGAATATAAATTAGACATTTACTTATTGGACAATTATAATTACCATTCAGCTCCGGGCAATTTCCAAATTTCTAAATTGAGTATTACAAAATATTTCATCTCGCATGCATCCGTAATATTTTACGGTCAATAAGAATACGAACTGGCACCATCATCTAAATGTTGTGCAACGGTTACACACTTTGGCATATTATAATATAATAAATATATATATCGGAGTCACATTTCAAAATGCCCTTTCTAAAATTCAAAATAGAACCATCAACTCCATTGTTTATTTTTATCAGTATTATACAATTATATTATTAATTTTTATAGGTGAAATTATTAAATAAAATTTAAATGTAATCTTTTTTTAATATTATTTTGCTAATAAATTACATTAAAAAATATGAATGTATATATAATAGAAGTAAAAGTATAATGCCTATCCATATTGATAGTAGATTTATGATAATGCAGGATTTAGAGCGGAAATAGTACAAAATAAGCTAACGCAACACTATTTCACATGTTAATCAATAAAGATCTTTGTTAAAACTCGAATGTTTTACAATAATTTCGCAATTAATCACATCCGATAAAAACGGAAATATATGCATTTTAAACTGATAATAATTCAATGACTTTGGTTCGTAAACTTAAAACTATATGTATAAAAAAAGTACAAAAAAATCTCATCGTAAATTCCTATAGAATAGATTTGGTATGTCTATTGAGAAGTCTAGACTGAGATACATTACAATGCCATTTAAACCGATGGTAAAAACCTTGCAGGAAACTCAATTCCAAATAGAGTTGGAATAATTTAATTTAGCGCCGAGCTACGGTTTATTGAATTGCAACTGAATTACGTCGAGAAATTCCGTAGTGAATATATTCTTGAATATCTCGTTTTCCGCAGTTCACTTCTAATAGAACTTTTTGCAACTTATACTGTAATACATTTAAATTATGTTTGACACATCGTAATTCAACAAATAAATCGGAGTATGTGACTTAAGGTATATTTAAGCACGAGAGAAAACGGTCGACGATGAGTCAGACTAGTACGAGTTTTGATTTGAAAAGTATATTATTTAAAACTGCACTTTCCAAATCTAAAACGAGATTTTTTTTAATGCGAAAAAGTAAGACGAATACTTAATCAATAGTCGGGTAAAAATTGAGGCTACAAAGTCGCGTAGACTCGTGCAGACATTGAACATTGCGAATCACCTCAGCTGGTTTTTGTATTTTATGATTTTATTTCTCTTTCCATTTTACATACACTGTATGCTGCTCATCTCTCCGTCTGTATTTATTTATTTAAATGGAATGCAGAAAACTGCAGGGGTCATTACCTTCTGACATATTAACCGATTTACATATATTCTTGTAAAAAAATAAGAATATTAATTTTGTTGCCCAATATTTATATTTTTTAGTAATAAATTTTTTAAAACAATCTAAAGAATAGATGAAAACATAATAAATTTTAAAAAAATCTACTTTTTTCTGTATACAAATAATTTTTATTTTAATTTTATAACTATATTTCACTTGGTAAATAATAAATAGTATAATTTAATAATAAGTTATGCTTAAACTGGTATTGTTTTTCTTTCTTCATTTAAAATGTAATTTAACATAATTAGTAGGTATGGTTTTGGTCAGTGATTTAATCATGTATTTAAAATTATAATACGTTTACGAAATGTGCTTAAATAATATTTGTCCGTTTTTTTTTGTGACAATCGATTAAATTAGGAATACATTTACATTTTCCTGTTATAAAGATTCACCGATTTCGATAGTCGATAAGATTGGTAATTGCAATCACGTCGCGGTATTTGAAAACTTATAAAAACAACAACGATTTGGGCACTTACTATTGCTAGTAAATTACCATAAACAGTCCTCAAAGTATGCACGTATGTCTTCATTGTTTTAGGATCAAGACATGGAAGATTCGTGAGCCTTGATCCGTGACATCACGGGCCATTCACTTTTATAAACGCGAAGACTTCGACATATAAAAAGAGGTAACTCAGAAGAAGCGAGGACTTCGATTCAATCCTCGCACCGATTAACAATTTCTTTTATCATTTAAAATATCTTCAATTGGAAAATTTTATTAAAATACATTGTTCAAAATACTCCATTTGAATTAAGCTATGGAAGAAATATTATTGATAACAAATCCTTATTGGGTTCATTTTCTAATATTATTATTTTTATTATTGTTTGTAAAGTATTTATAAGCATTTATACTAATGGACTTTCGACTTCATTTGTTGAATTTTCTGCATGCTGTTTAGATGGATTGAATTTGATAATTAAAGAAAGTGAATATAGTATGGCTATTGATCTAATTTCATCGTCCACAAATGATCACTACTCTCTTAAATCGTGTGCGCTGTCTAACATCTGGGATTGATCTTGGAATTAATAACGTTAAACTTTCATCTGAACACAAGACCAATCGTAATAATTTACAACTTGACATCGTCAATTTAATGGTAAAAGTGTGTTTTCTTCTTCATGTACATTCTTTGTAAAATAATGATCGCAATTATATATAATCAATCGAAAGCACTAAATGTCCAATATCTAACTGGTTGCAATAATATTAATATATTTTTTTAATTACAATTATAATACTTTGCAGCAATTCAATTTAGTTTTATTTTTGTTATTTTGTTAAGTTTGTATTATGTTTGTTGCAATTGAGAATAATAACAATTTATTTGTGACCAATAAATTGTTATTACTCTTCTCGCTTTAATAAATTAACTTTATGAAAAAAGCAACGCAATGAAGAAAAATGACCGTATAATTGAAGAGACTTATAAAATTGCAACACATTTAAATTGACTTTTCTTTAGGGTTATAGGTTAATTGAAATAGTCATCTTCAGGTAAATTTAAAACAATAAAAGATAAAAAATAAATTTATTTTTAGTTTTGATGTTAGTTACTATTTCGTTATCACGAGGGGAATATTATTGTAAATTTAAATATCTTCTTGATTCTATAATCTTAGTTCAATAATCCAGTATACAAATAACATTCTCTATCTTTCCATATTTGAATTCTTCTATATTATTCTATACTGATGTAAAACTTACTACATTCCAAATTCAATTTTGATATATTTATGTTAAAAGTTCATCTTTCGGCAATGTTATTTAAATTGAATAATACTTGTTTAGGATTTTCATTGGTGTTCATTGGTGTGCTTTCCTTGAAACATTGTATAAACTATTGAATAGTATAGTTAAAGATTCTCGCGTATGAACGATGAGAAATTCCTTAGGTGTTTTCATTTTCTCTTTATATCATCTTTACAGTTATTGAATGGGAGAATATTAAATAATAGCCATATGTCATTTGTTGTTGTTGTTATTGACACAGAATACATCTCAAAGGCACGGTCTTAACCCACTTTCTTGCAGTTACTATCTTCTAACAGAGAGTGCAGATAAACGAAATATTTCAAAATAAAAGTCGATAAAAGGTCCGTACGTACTCGTCTAGACAATTTTTCTCTGCCTGGAAATACAATCCACTACTTTCTCATATTTCAACTTTGACACAGAAGCGGCGGAGGATGTATAAAAACAAAATACAAAAAAGACTTTCACAACGTGAATCTTATTTTTTTTTTTTTGAAATTTCATCTCCTCTTCTTTGCGTTCTCCTTCTTTTTTTCAAAGTATATAAATTAGCATCACGTAGATGGATTCTTTCCTCTTCGTTCGTTCGGAGAGAAAATGGCGATAAATTAATGATTTCGCAAAAACGGACTGCCGCTGGGAGTTTGGTCGTTTCACTGCTCACGACGGTGGTCCTCCCAATATTTCAGCCGTCCTCCGGTTCCACTTTCACCGTTGTCGTCGTCTCTCTTCTTATCTTTTTTTCAATATATATATACATTTGTACTCTGTCTTCACTTCGCACGAAGGCGATTCAATGCGAGTATCATCATTATATTAATTACGTAATGCGTGGAGATGATTAGAGAATGGTAATCTTGACTAAATATATTAGACCTTCTGCGAACTATGAATTATTACACGTACACACACACACACACCTGTGCAATTTATTTATTAATTATTTTCGCTTCCAGCGTACATCTCTTTGTTAACACAAATAGGTATGTCATAATGACAAGTGGAACAAGTACGGTCGTGTGTAAGAATTAATAGTCGAAATCTGTAAATGTACGTGTGCAGGTATGCAAGAATCATTTATTATTAACAATTGCCTGCGGTTAGTAACAATTGATTACTTAGTGAGGCAACGTTTAATTCGCACTTTAAATTATTTGAATAAATATAAATATTGTGCTAAGAACTATTCTGCGTGCAGATCCTGAATGTTTTTCGGGATTTCCTGCTTATGATTTAAATTATGTATTAAATAGAAAAATAAATATAAGAGATAAGCAAATAACAATTTGATTTTTCAAATAATTCACTTATGATTATACAATTTTACATGTAATAGTTACTTAAAAGATCCTTAAAAAATACTCGAATCACTGCATTTTTTTAAATTAATTTTTACTCTTTTTAAATATATAATAATTCTTCTAACGTTTGTACAGTAAATGTGATAAAATAAAATTAATAATTCAAACTTAACAAAATAACGTAAACAAAACTAAATTGAATTGTTGCAATCAATATTAACGATAATAAAATAAAACAATAAATTTATTTAAAATTTTTGGTATTTCTTTGGTAATTTAAAAATAGGAGACACGAGAAAAAGAAAACATCTGAAATGATTATGCTTTTATAAATAGACTTTTTCAACCAATAAATAGATTTCAAACTGTTGGTATTTCTATGGTAAATAAATAATAGAAGAAATGAGAACTTTGACCCGTTTTGTGCCAGTGGTTTCACAATGGGACCACATAAAGAGGTATTTTCATACTTTTTATTTTCCAGAGATTCTGCAGTGGAACCATATGTTTTTTCCAATACTAAATAATAGAAACATTTAATCATGCATTAATGTATGTAAAGCATTACACATTTCTAATCCAATTTATCCAAAACATCGACAGTTTTGACAAAATTAAGTTGCGCCACAAAGGGTTAAAATCGAAAGAGTAATAGAAGTTCAAAAGTAAATAGTTATATTAACTAAACTACTGAGTTTCATATCAATTAATGTACATCTTCATTGACTATATTGATTACTTAAATTAATATATTTGCATTTTTTTAAATTATTACGATAAAAATGTTATTGCCGTTTATCTGTGCACTAGAAAAGTTATTAATAAATAATGAATATGAGAATATGAATAGTGAATGCAATCTTTTCTATTACGGTACAATGAGTGTGAATACTTAGTATCTCATTGTTTTTGTACAATCGTGACTGTATAGTAAAGTCGTACCAATTTGTTCGAATCAAAGGAGAGTTCCTAACTATATCCCAGTGGGCAATCATTATGTTACGATGGCATTACGCTTTAGGCTATTAGTTTGATAATGACACATAACTTCCTTGATCATAAGATAATTGTGTGTTATACAACCAAAATGGTAACTCTGCTATACCTTCAAAATTTACATTTCATCAATAAAAACATGGATTAAATGTAAATTAAAATAAAATTAGATATTTATATACATAGTATTTAATAAATAAAAATATAGATTTACATTATATTTTTATAATGCAATATTCGTAGTGAAATATTGTTTATAAAAACAATATAATCTACTATTATTCGAAATACAGTTTCACAATTTGTGAAGTTTAGTTAATATATATTATATAATATTTTAGAAGTAAATGTTCACGTTTTAATTTCAAGTTATTTGTAATTAAAATTCCCAACATGAGAAGCACTACTACCAAAATAAAAATAAACACTACGAAAATAAATATTCAAATGCAACGAAAGTCCTTCGCAAAGACCCCGGATCCATACAAGCAATACAAACAAATGGAGTCAGGCGGATTCTGTCTTCACCGTATGTGAATGGGGAAACATTTCCTGGTGTTAGTATTCATTAGAGTCATTTCTGATCACATATTTTTCCAAATTTGTATTTGAACATATTATTTGTATTTTTTTGTGCAAAATTTAATAATACTAGTTTATATGGAGAAAATTGTTACGGGTAAAAATCCGGAAATTCTGGAAAGGATTATGCTCGTTAAGCGAGGTTCCACTGTATATAACTCACAGAAAGTTTAAATTATAACAACTAATTAATTGCATTCATTTCAAAATGCACTTTTTGAGTATCTTTTTAAGCATTACTTGATTCTTAAAGTGGAGGTTGCAAAAAATTATTTGGGGTCGCAGAAAAATGGATGACAGACGGGGTAGGGCAGGGCAATGTTTTTTTAATCAAATAATTAATTTATTTGTATAGTTTAGGCTTAAAAATCGAATTTTAAAAATTTCTTAAAAGAAAACGAGTATTAAATATCGACAAACCCTAATACTTAATGCTAGTAAATAAAAAAGACAGTATTATCTTGAACTAATATGAAATAATGCATATCTGGACACAAAAACGTATCAAGTGAAATTTCTTAGTGGAATTAAAATGATTTCGCAACTCGCATATTGGCAATGCCACTATGGTAGCGGCATCAATTCAATGGCAATTCATTTTATGCAAATCGCTTCCACGAATTTAATTGTGGAAAGAGAAAAGTGAGGAAGACGACGAAGACTTGCGGTCGTTTGCTTTTTCATTATTTTACCGTAATCGCGGCGCGCATAATAAAATCCATTTCACAATTTACGATTTAAATGCGGTACGTGAACAATGTGTAATATACGTGCTAATTGCTGCAGATTCTTTCATCGAGATTATCGCAGCAAATGGAAAAGAAACACACGACTTTACGTAAGTCCGGATCGAAAAAGGGGGTTTCAACATGATGTTTCTTTTTATAACTTTTTGAAATTATTTAGTTAATATTATTTATTCAACTCTATAAAGATGTGATCATTATCTAATTGTTTGAAAAGTAAACAGCGCGAAGGTAATAAATCTCGACTGATGACTGTTAGTAATAAAATGTAATTAGGAACAGATTTTCATGGGGAAATTGCCGTAATTAAATGATGAAACTGACAGTGAATCATCTGCGATGTCCATATTCGTTACGTTTCTTCCATTGTGGCGAAAGTTACGCAAAAATAATTAAATTATATTTCTCGCGCATCAATGGTAATATAATTGCAGGCCTCGCAACTGCAACCCAATATCACTTTCTAACAGCTGAAAATTAAATTGGTGGCGTGCCCGCAATTACAAAAACAAGTGCGAGCCATTAGCGATGTTTAAATTTCAATCGAAATTGCTCTGCTAAATTAAAAGTGATTGTCTAGTTATACAAATATAGAATGAAATTTTCAAGTTTTTTTTTGCTCGGGCAAATGGAAAAGTATGTTGAACTCTACAAAATTAAAAAGTAAATTTACTCGGCGAATTTTACCTATGGATAGTGATTGTAATGGGGAAAGGTTCTTGCAAGTGGGCTGATCTTGCAGTCGGGCAATAGAGAGTGTACTACCTTTATTTAGAAAGAGATGATTTGTGCCGTATCGATTATTATTTATAGCCTGCGTTACATAAAATATTGCGTATAAAAAAAAATAAGTTCCTCATTGACTAATTATATCGATTGAATTGCATTGAATTTATGTATTCTGAAATATATAATATTAATGATTAAATATGCACCTTTATATTTGAAGCAATTGATTTATATGCATTAAAACCGGAATAATCAAGCAGTTTAAAACAGCACAAAAAGAGATTTGAATAATTTTATGTATTATTTCTTTAGAACTTTATTTTTATTTTACTTAATTAAAAATGAGTTTTGTTTTGATATTTTTAACCGGACTATACTGAATTCGGACTGATCGAAGCCTTACAATGCGAGGAATTACTGTAAAAAATATTACTTCTAAAAATATATATTTGTGTATGATGCTATTTAATATAGTGATTAAATTAGATTAAAAATGAATTTAGTTTTTGATTACATAAGATAAATTTATAAAATTTTAATATACTTGTAATTATATAAATAAACATATTTATACAATTTAATACAGTTAATAAATATTTAAATTCCATGAAAATATAATTTAAGAAAGTTATATAGGGATATGAATGACTTCCTAGAGGCAGCAAAAGAATGAGAAGTGAATGCATTGTGGTAAAGTCCCAATAGGTGAACTCATATTTGAAATAATAGCTCCCAGAGTTCTCGTTTATCCCATAAATTTCAATTACAAAATTATATCCTAAAACTAATATAAACAAGAATGTTAATTCCATCTTTGTCAAAATACTTTTTTTTCCAACAACCACAATTTTTTTGATTTAACCATTGCATCAGTGAGTAAAGGCATCATTTAAAGCTTAGTAGCTGTGTCGAATATTAAGTAATTTAATTGTTAAAGGGGAAATGGCATCTTTTTCAAAAATACACTTTTAAATTATTAATTATTAGAATGAAGAAAATTCAAGAAATAAGAAATGTAGTTATCCAAATGCCTTAATTTTTAAACTAAATGAATGAGATGATAAAGAAACTATTAGAATTTTATTCATTGTAGAAGATTTTGTAATTTTTACTCGAAAGGAAGCTTTTCATTTTCTTTGCAAAAGAACGATATCGGCCATTAAGACAGGGTTTCACACACTGTTCCGCGAAACACTGATATTCCGCGGCAAGTTAATATGTGTTCCTTGAATATCTGGAATATAATAATTACTAAATGAATAATTAATGTTTTTACTCATTTTATTGACTATTACCCTACAAAATAAATAACGTTTTCCGTGAAATTACAGCATTTAGGAAGTGTTCCGTTACAGGAAAAGTTTAGAAAACCCTGGCTTAATGAATTCATTTCGTGGTACGCATCATATTCGTTAATCGAGGTATTAATATTTATAATATTATAATCAATATTTTAAGAATGTAAATATGTATAATATAAAACTGTATCAATAATGTAAAGACATTTATTATGACAAAATTATCCAAGAATTATTTAATCTTAATGTAATTAACACAAAAGAATGTGATATGTATGATTTTTTAGGATTATTATTCAGGTTTCTTTATAATACATAATTCATCTGCACGATCACATTACTGTTATTCAAATGACTGAAAGATCATAATCGTAATATAAATAAACAAAAGATTTAATCATGATGTTGCTCATACAAAATAAAGGCCTTGAACATATAAAAGCCCGGTGCAAATCAAAATCCCGACAACCATAATCTATTAACAATAACAATTATAATAATGGTTAGACACAACAAACTCTCATTTTTAAACAGTTTTATTAAGAAAAGTAAACAATTTATAATAAAAATATTATTTTATTTTCAAGTATAAAAATTG
>NW_017096992.1:0-3066 GCF_001412225.1 Nicrophorus vespilloides
TTTTCAGTGAAATAACAGTTAAGGATATTTTAAGGACTGTAGATGATGAAAGAAACAAAAATGCGCTAAACAATCTAAATATTTATTTCCACACTAGAAAATATTAGAGTTTATTCAGATTTTTTTCAGGATATTTCATTTTTCAGTAAAATTACTAGTTAAGGATATTTTAAGGACTGTAGATGATGAAAGAAACAAAAATGTGCTAAGCAATCTAAATATGTATTTCCAGACTAGAACATATTAGAGTTTATTCAGAACTTTTTCAGGATATTTCATTTTTCAGTAAAATTACTATAGTTAAGGATAATTTAAGAACATTGTAATGTAGTTGATAAAGGAAATATTTTCTATGTACTAATCAATCTAAAAATGTATTTCCAGACTGCAACATATTACAGCTTATCAAACACTTTTTCAGAATATTTCGTTTTTCAGTGAAATTACTATAGTTAAGAATATAAGGACTGTAGATGACAAAAGAAACAAAAATGTGCTAAACAATCCAAATATCTATTTCCAGACTAGAACATATTAGAGTTTTTTCAGAACTTTTTCAGGATATTTCATTTTTCAGTAAAATTACTATAATTAAAGATAATTTATGAACACATTTACCATATTCAGATCAATCTAAATATGTGTTTCGAGGATTGAACATATTATAGCTTATACAAAAACTTTTTCAGGATATTTCATTATTCAATGAAATAACTATATTTAAAGATAATTTAAAGAGATTGTAATGTAGTTGATAAAAGAAATATTTTCAATGCATTAAAGAATCTAAAAATGTATTTCCAGACTGTAACATTACAGTTTATTCAAAAACTTTTTCAGAATATTTATTTTTTCAGTGAAATTACTATAGTTAAAGATAATTTAAGAACACATTTTCCATGTTCAAACCAATCTAAATATGTATTTCTAGGATTGAACATATTAGAGCTTATTCAAAAACTTTTTCAGAATATTTCATGTTTCAGTAAAATGACTAGTTAAAGATATTTTAAGGACTGTAGATGATGAAAGAAACAAAAATGTGCTAAGCAATCTAAATATGTATTTCCAGACTAGAACATATTAAAGTTTATTCAGAACTTTTTCAGGATATTTCATTTTTCAGTAAAATTACTATAGTTAAAGATAATTTATGAACACATTTACCATGTTCAGATCAATCTAAATTTGTATTTCCAGACTGAAACATTACAGCTTATTCAAAAACTTTTTCAGAATATTTCGTTTTTCAGTGAAATTACTATAGTTAAAGATAATTTAAGAACACATTTTCCATGTTCAAACCAATCTAATTATATATTTCTAGGATTGAACATATTAGAGCTTATTCAAAAACTTTTTCAGAATATTTCGTTTTTCAGTAAAATTACTATAGTTAAGGATAATTTAAGAACACATTTACCATGTTCAAATCAATCTAAATATGTGTTTCCAGGATTGGACATATTAGAGCTTATATAAAAACTTTTTCAGTATATTTCATAATTCAATGAAATAACTATATTTAAAGATAATTTAAAGAGATTGTAATGTAGTTGATAATAGAATCTAAAAATGTATTTCCAGACTGTAACATTACAGCTTATTCAAAAACTTTTTCAGAATATTTCGTTTTTCAGTGAAATTACTATAGTTAAAGATAATTTAAGAACACATTTTCCATGTTCAAACCAATCTAATTATATATTTCTAGGATTGAACATATTGTAGCCTATTCAAAAATTTTTTCAGAATAATTCATTTTTCAGTGAAATAACTATATTTAAGGATAATTTAAAGAGATTGTTATGTAAATGAGAAAAAAAAAACATGATTTCACACGATGGAATAGGAACACCCTGTAGATATAATGCATTTAATATGCGAGCTGCTGCCGCCGTTTTCCCTCCCACCCCCGTCAACCCTCTGCAATCGGACGTTTCATTTTGCGACCGGCGTCGCGACGCGTCCTGTCCAAACCTCTGATTGCTCAACGGGGGTGGCTTTAAACTGTTCATGCAGCCTCCCCAATGATAAATCAAACAGACTATCGGCGGAATTGGGGAGAGGGATGACGGTTATCGACAAATGCTAATCATGCACGTTCGCATCCTGCAGCCACCAAATGGGTGCGATACTGAGAGTGTGCGAGCGAGAGAGAGAGAGCAAACATTACTCGACATCAACACTAAACGTCCATAAATTAAGACCCACCACCGCCGTCGCTCCTTCCGCCCTCCGACCGCCGCCTTCCTCACCGCGCCGATGCCAAATGGCGGCACAATAAAAGGCTTAAGCCTCGGTTTACCCACAGATTAAATTGATCCTCCCGGCCTCGCACACAATCGTTTGCACCGTGTATCGATTCTACCTCTCCATCTCTCCTGTTTTAAGTAGATTTCGATTCGCATTTGCATAACTTCTAAACCGATTAACGACAATGGCCTAAAACCCCCATGCAAATCGACATCCGGATTTCGTAAATCGTACAAATTAACAGAAACACTATTCACAATTACACAACTACTCTGCAACGACCTTGAACTAACACTTAATTTAAGTCG
Organism: Nicrophorus vespilloides; assembly: GCF_001412225.1. NCBI lineage: Eukaryota > Metazoa > Arthropoda > Insecta > Coleoptera > Silphidae > Nicrophorus > Nicrophorus vespilloides. The sequence goes on from NW_017096992.1 coordinate 2,565, forward strand.
AAACAAACCTTCTCATATTTATACTTACAAATTTGTTTACAAATACAAACTTCTTGCAAAATCTTTGTAGAAGAAATATTACATGCAAATGACCTCAAGATTAGTTATTTTCGAGTTTACTGAAAGACTATAAATACTAGTTTTTTATTTATTTTTGAGGGTGGAATACGCAAATAAACGCCGCGACTGCGATGAATCAAATAAATGTATTTCTATAAACGTCGACGTTATGAAATATTGAGACTACGACAGTGCACAAATCATACGTGCCGAAGGGTAGAAGGGGGATCATGGCCACCGCAGTTTTGCTACATCGAATTGCGTCAAAATTGGACGCAATCACATATCGGATATTTCTAATTCCGAAAATATAATAATAAATGTGATACCGCCGCTCCCAGACACACACATTCATTTCATTTTTTTTTTCATATTTATTATCAGTCGCTTGGGGGCGGTTATTATTGGTATATCGCCGCACATGAGGGTTGGTAAATTTGCG
>NW_017096992.1:3086-23124 GCF_001412225.1 Nicrophorus vespilloides
ATACACGTTTTTAATTTAATATATATATATATATATATCTACACGCATATTGTGGATGTAACTGCGTGGCATATTTCCCTGCCACCCCCATGCAGAGTTTTTTTTATTTTATTTTATTTTGGGGAGCATCGCTCTGATACACAACGCGATTTTCCGCTCTATTGATCACAAGTGGAATAGCTACAATATTCAATCCAAGTACTTACAAATATTGCTCTGCATTCGAAAACGGGATTTTCCTCGACTTGAACAATTTTTTTTTTGTGTAGACCTCTCTTTAAATCATTTTCGTTTCATATCTGATGAACGTTTCACTTCGATTTTTATTACGCATTTAAAATTGCAAAGTTTCATTATTACTTTACAATCTTTCCAGTTAATATCACAGGGAAAAAAGGACAAAAAAAAAACTGCAGTGTGTTAATTAAAGTTTCTGAAACTTAACATTGACACTTTAAAATAAAATTACTAATTACTGAACTAATTAAGATGATTGACTCAATATTAAGTAAGTAATTACACGACTATAAAATAACTTTTTCCAAAGAAAATGTATTAAAATAAAACCGTTATGAAACAAAACTTTTTTTTTTATATATATATATCCAAAATTAACCATCGTTAATGGCAGCAAATTGGATTACGTAAAACCGCTTTCGGCGCGAAAACCAATTATAATTTAAGCCGAAAAAAAATAAATCTCAATTATTATCATCTCGCTGCGGGTGTACAGATTGCAGGTCGTAAAACTGCTCTACTTATTTTTGTTGTTGTTACGTTAATGCGTGTAAACTCTCTCTTTCTCTTCGTATATTCTTGTTTTTTTTTTTAATTAAATCCATTTTATGGTGTAGTTAATTTGCGGTCGGGCGAGAAGGAGCGTAAATAAAGCGTATCCGAAGCGTAATTAAAAGCATTCGGTTGCCGACGCAATTGCAACCCCCTTGTTATTGTCGCAAATTGATAACACCACGGAATAATCTAAATGTGTATCGCAAGGGATGAGGAAAAATATTAGGGGCTAGGAAACTGGAGGCCTTAAAAATTAACGACCTCATTTTTCAGCGACAGAATTATGTAATGTTTCATTCGGCGGAAGAGGATGGAAGGAGGCGGCGGCAATCGTCCGAAAACCGCGTTAGCATTAAATAGTTTTTGGCCGCGCCGAGTTTTTGGCGAGGGTCGGTTTGTTGGGAAGGGAATAGGAAGGGCCTCTTACGAACGAAGTCGGCGGTGGCCGGATTCAAACTTGCTGCAATTAACGTTTTGAGCGCCATTTCTCTTTCTCTCTTTTCCTCGCGCGAATTGCGGCTTTTTCTCTCCGTCTCCGTAATTAGACTAATTTATCCCGCGTATCATGGCCGATGTAGCAGCAGCAGTCAGCAAAAAGTACGTAATTATTTTAAATTGCACTTTGAAGACTGAGGACTGCTCCGCTGATAAAGCGCTACACTGAAAATTTTCAATTTCCTAGTGAAGGGCGAGCGCTGAGTTTACCAGACCCGGAATTACCTTGTTTAGCATAAAACAAGAGCCGTGGAAAGTTCCGTCTCGTCCTCTTGTACAACTGCTAAAGAGGCAGCAAATTTCAAACAACAATTAGCAAAACGAAATCATTAACACTATTCAGAAATTGATAATACACTCGGTCCTCTTTTTATGCGGTTTTTATTTCAAGAAGCATTTTCTTTTAAATAACTATTTTAGGCCATTTTGACACGTTTTGACACAAATTGGAAAACCATTTCATCGAAAAAGATGATAATTCTGAACAAGTATTCAAGTTTCAACGCAAGCTTCAGAATTGCATTTCTGGATATCAGAAATTGTACAAAAAAATAGCAAATCCATCGCAAAGTTTAATCACTGATTATATTGTCAAAGTGAAAAAATCAACATGCAAAGTTGAGACTAATTTTACTTGTGAAGAATCATTATCTTCAGGACATAGATCTGTTATGCTGACTATCTCTTCTTGTGATGAAAGGGATTTCGAACCAATTCGCAAATTATGCCGAACACTCTTATATAGCGACGATAATTCTAAAGAAAAAAATGTGAAGAAAGATTAACTTTCGTAAAAAATTTCTGTATTTTTTTTTTGTAAAATTTTTCCCTATAAATTTAGAAGGAATATGTTAAGATTATATTTTTCTGTATAAATTTAATAAACTTGTCTATGATTGTTAACGTTTTGATAAAATTATGAATAAACATTTCAGAAAGAATATAGTAAGACTAATTATTTTTCTGAAATTTAATAAACCCTTTTTTATGCGATTTTGGGTAATATTGTAACTCATTGATTTAGTTTTATGCGGTTTTAAAAAATTATGGAACGTAACCTTTATTTTTATACGTGTCTCTAGTCCTTTTTTATGCGATTTATTTTTATGCGTTTTCCTGTGGAACGTATCTACCGCATAAAAAAAAAACCAAGTGTACTTTAAATATGTACAGTAACAATATATATTATCCCTCCTTCATCCACCAAACAGGAGATTCTTGTAGGCAATTATTACATTAATAGTTCTATCTTAACACACAATTCAGTGTTATTTATTTCAATAAGGTAATAATACATAATTTTAAATAAGTCAATGAATGCACGCCTCTCTAAAAGAATCATAAAGAAGGTTACAATTTAAAAAAAAACATACATAGTTTTAATATTGCAGATGAAAAGTTGTACATAGGTTCAATTTACAGGAGAGTTTTACAGGAGAGTTTAATTGTGGTGGTGTGTTGTATGTGTGGATTTAGTTTGCGTGGGTGGAAGTGTGTTTGTAGTGTTGTGAATGTGTTATGTTTGGTATTATTTAGTGATTCTGTGACGGTTTAATGCTGGATTGATGGTTTCTGCGAGTGCAGTGAGAATCGGGTCTTCGTAGTTAGAGCATATTGCAAGAATTGCCGGAGGGAATGGGATTTTTATTTGGGGTTTCCGAGCGAGGCATTTTCCTAAATGGAGGATGTATGATGTTCATGGACGAAGATGCAAACATTGCTTAACTGTTATGTAACATCAAGTGATCATATAAGTAAAAGTAATTTTATTTCAATGGAAGAAATGGAACTAGAAGATAAATTAAAATTGTAATAGAAAACATATTTATTTTGGCTATAAAGTTTCATATATTTTATTAAATTAAAATTTTCGATTTTCATGTATTGTTAAAACATATGTATTATTTTATGTATCGAATAAAGTGTTAAATTTGAACATTTTGAATGGAGAAAAGGCTTTCTCTTGCAAAGCGACATTGATAATACTTCAAATATTTACAGTAAAAGTACATGTTATTTAAGAAATTTGACTGCTATTCGTTCTTGTGCACAATTGTTATATTTTCATTACTTCTGATATCTTTTGGTACTCATCCAAATTTCATTCATGACAAACTCAATAAGTGCCGTTATTAAAACATATGTATTATTGTATATTCCTAGTATCAAATTATAAATATGTATAGGAGCGTAAAGAGATGGTACATTGCGTTTGAACATTTCGAAGGCTTTCTCTTGCGTCAAAGCAAATCAAACGTGAAACCGCGCCGAGGAGATTCTTGACGATTGAATCAAAAGTGTTGCGGCCTCATCCTCCCCCCCCCCAACCGAATCAATAGAATCCAATGAATAAATTCCCATTAGGGCGTAAAGCTTATTAAATTTGAATACCAAATGCACACGGAGGAATCAATCCGGACGAACGGAGATCCGGTTAATGTTACCTAACCTAACCCACCTACCTCCGGTTAGGTAGCTCGAGCATTAAGTCGAATTAATTCACCGCAGATATTGTGCTCTCTCCTCCTTCCTTTTCCACCGGATTCGTGTAATAAGGGAGAACCTGCTGCTGCTGCAGCACACCGAAAACGACAAGGGTGGAGGAGCCTTTTTATTCTGGGTGGCGCGGTTGAATAAATTCAAAAATACGACTCAAAAGCCAACCTCCACCCTCTCCCCAAAAACCCTGCAGTCGTTGCCGTTGCGATAAATTGAATGTTAAGTACTCTTATTGCCCGAAAGTAATAACTACATGGAAAAGGACCGACCCCTTATAAAAGCGCGAAGGGCGCGCACAAATTTCATGATTTAACGCTCCTAGGCGACAAGCGGTGAAGAAGAGAAGGAAAAAAAAAATACCGAAAATAAAATATATTTGGCTCAATGTAAATCAACTGTAACAGCTTTCCACGATTTATCCAGCACCAAAGTAATTCATTTGTTTCCTCCCTTAACCTTTTGATTTCCATCTCTGTTTCTCTCTCTCTCTCTCTTACTTCTGTTTCGCATATATATGGAGTGAGAGAGAGATGCATATGCTCTCTTCTTTATTTTTATTTCTTTTTTTTAGGGCAAGCCGGAAATCTATCTTTTTGGAGCACATCCTCGCTCCAATACATTTTACAAATGGAATCCAAATGTTTTCGATGGGAGCATTCGTCATAGAGGGCACGCAGAGAGCTGGAGGAGAGGCTTGTCCCGGGCACATTTGATTTATTTCGATAAAACAAGCAATAAATCACGTTCCCATCAATGCGCACCAGATTCCCAGTTAAATCCACACACAGAGACACACACAAAAAGAGGAGAGAACGATAAAAAGGGAAAATAATCATTAAAGAACCCAACAAAAAAAAATTAAAGGGATGGGGTGTAGTTTAGTAGGTGATTTCCACTGGAAACCTACTTCCTGTTCATTGTCGACTAAATTGAAATCGGATTTAGTATCTTTTAATGATGAAACAATCTCAATCCTCGTAATGCTTTTTCAAGGCTTAAAAATCAATTTTGACAACTGATTATACAATAATCAAACCTCAATGCACATTTTAAAGCCTATAGTTATTACTTTAATTTCATTATTCAATCATCATCGGTCAAAAAGGATTACAACAAAATTTAAAAATACTGCTAAGTTTTGGTATTGAACTTTGACATTTTGAAAATTACGAACCATGATAGTATACACAATTTACAGCTTAATATGATTATTCCTCCTGGTTATCGATAAATACAACAAAGATATTGTCTTTTTCATGTTTACTTTTGAAATATTTACTTAATAGTTTGGAGTTTAATTGGATTATTATGGAGAAATACGATAAAATAGTATAAACTTCGAAAGCATAGTTGATCAAGTTAAAAGTTTTTACTTTAAAATCTTGATATTCATAAAACGTCTGGACTTGTTATCCATTCATTGTTATACAATCAGTGACAAAACGGTTTGCGAACTTTCGTAAACAGTATGCACAACAAGTGCCCGATGTTGTAAGCAAGCGTTCGTTTTCCCTAATTGTATTGATTCCACTTTAAAGTTTCGGCGAGAAACGAAAGAAAAAGGGAGAGAACAGAGAGTTAAAAAAAAAATATGTAGCTATGAAATTGTATATTTTCTCCCCTCGAGGCTCTCGGAAATTCCCGTGTAACGAGCCTCAAAACAAGCAGAAAAATAGACCCTAACGAAGGTTATTACCAATAATGATTAACGACCCCTTGCAGAACCATCACAGGGTTTAAATTCACTAATTGGAAAGAGGGGGACGACACGCGATACCGACTAAAAACCCTCTTTATTATTTCATGGTTTTTTTTTCCACCCTAAATCCGCGGTTCAGTTTTCTTTTGGAATCACCAGAAATTCATTATGCACAACGCGCAAACACTGCTGCAACCGCAAAATACTCTACTACTACTACTACTATTACATCCCCTTCAGTTCTTAAGCTCAACCGATGATTCAAAGGACGGGGCTAAATCTCAGTATTAAAATTAATTAGCAGCCTGCAAGTTTCCACATATTAAATATCGCGTTGGCCGCGAGAAATAAACCGGAGATTTAGCCGCCCCGGAGTCCCGAATTAGTTTGGAAAACTTCCGGCGAATATGTGGGATGAAGTGAGGGAGGAGGCACGGTCTCGGTGATGGGTTGGAAGGAGGAAGGGCGCTCGCTTTAAGTAGCTTTCAGTTTTCAGTCGAAAATTAATTCGCAATCTAGGCGGAGTGCGGTTGGGCACACTTCTTCAGAGCAGATGTCGACTTGATCGATGTAAGATGATGATGATGATCAAAGTGCAGCCGAGATCCTGATTTTTTTTTGTATTTTTCACTTTTTCCGTCCACCAAAGAAATTCCAATTTCCTTATCCTAAGAAACTAATACCAAAAGAAAAGAAAAACACAATTCTTCTCGAATAGAAAAGTATTGACAAAATGTAAACAGTTAAAATTCAAAGGTGAATATATTAGAATAAGTTTGGTCGGTTTTTAAAAAGGGCGATATGTAAAGATTTAAGGATAAAATATAGAAGTAAATTATTGAAGTCATCATTATCCATAAAAGATGAGCAGAGAATCACCGAACAAATTCAATATGCAAAATAGGGAAAATTGAGGCTGAAAGTGAGAGCTCAAGCTGATCCATCGATTGTGTTCGATGGAAAGTGGGGAAGTTCAAGTTATAAATTTACGATCGTTCGCAGTTCGTCGGGCAGAGCAAAACCGGACCATCATTTACCTTACAAAAATTTGATCGGCGTAAAATGAATTTCTTCCACGAAATGGGAAACCTCGCACGGCATCTTTCGCCACCACCGCCCTGAGGTCCCATAAAAAAAAAAACTAAACACACAGAAAGTGTGAGAAGAGGGAAAAACGAAGGGGAGGGCAAAAGCAAACGCCGTCATTTCGTGAGGGTTGCGTGGAAATTGAAATTAATTGCGCTTCGAATGGTTGCTGATTTATCGCGGCCGGAGGGATGAAAAAGAAAAGAGGAAGAGGCAACAACAACAACTACGTATATATGGTGTCACCCCATTTGTTATAGAGGTTGATTCATAAGGTGAAATAAATATTGAGTTATATAGTTTATGTGTTATATATATATGGGATAGATGGATGGAGCCGGTGATAGGTTTCGGCTGAAGTTAATACGATTTGATGTATGTATTGGGGCGGGTGGTTTTGGGGATCTAATAAGTTGGATGAGGAAATTAAGCCGGTCGTTTGTAATTATAAGCTTCGGAGTGGATTTGCTTGTGCGGATGGTGTGCATACGTTTGATAGATTAGAGGAAACCGTTGATCATCATCATCATCAACAGCAGCATCATCATAGCAGGCGCCCGCATCTCGATCGAAGAAAATTAATCGGCGAATGATCAAACGCGCGATGACTAATGGTGGCGCCCGTGTTTATGCAACACGTCCTCTCTCTCGCTCAGAGATTCATTCTTTCTTGCTATTGCATATTTCTTTTTATTTTTTTGTTCCCCCGTTTCTTGTTGCTTCCTGCGCCCTTATCAAAGTGAAACAGTAGTAAATAGGTTTTCAGTTGCAAGCGGAAAGGCAATTTATCCTCCGGGAAATAATAATAAAAGAGGTCGCATTCCGTATGTAGATGATGCCGCCTCGCGAACGGAGTGATTTCATTTCATAAACAGCCGACCCCTTTCCACTGCGAAGCCAAGCCGGAGCAGCAGGAGAAAACGAAGCACAGAAATGGAACTAGCACACACACATCTTGAGCGGAGAAGGAAAAAAAATGGGAGAGGAAGAAACGACGATGGAGAATAAAAAAAAAACAGAAAGGGATAAAATCTTCCTTGCTCAAGACCCGAGTAATCTTCAATTGTTTTTATTAGCTAACTAAATGCGGGGGTCCGGTAAAACGTTTTTCGCGATTTTATTGCAACCCATTTTGTTTGTGTGTCCGTGTGTATGTGTTGAGAGTGTAGCGACCGAAGAAGGAGACGGCGAAGGAAAAAGGGAAGAGAAGGGACACGGAAGGTCAGCTCCGGACGATTTAAAACAGAAAAAGGAAATTACTGGAAGGGCAAGTTGAGAACGAGATTACGCTAAAATACGCCGGTCTCGTAACGACGTTACACGTCGATTGAAACTACGCTACGTGACCGAAGGGCTAATAACGAAATAATGGCCGCAGCAAGGATTTATTAAAACACTTTCGATTAAAATTCGCCCTATGCGCCCTTGTTTCCGCAGTCCATCCGAGGATAATTAAATGCCATCGAGAGAGATGGAGAGAGAGAGAGAGTGAGTGAGAGATTGACCCTACTCTCAAGTTTGATGAACTTCGAAATCTGCGTGGCCTTTGGCTGCGCGATCTTTGACGATGGAAATATACGTGGTTTCCAATTTATTTTCGATACGCGTACAAAAGATAATCATTTGCCTTTCCCATGAAAAGGATACACTCAATTTCAGAATATTCCGGTTGAATCTTTTATTCTACACAAGATCAACAGTATAAGAACAAAAAGAAAATCATATTTGAAAAGTTATTTAGCTTAGAAGAACTTTTCTGAAAACCATTACAAAATCCTGAAATCACATATGCAGAATTGTAAGTGAAATGGGAAGACTTGAGAATGAAAAAGTCTTGAGGAATACAATTAAACTGGTTGTTTTATGTATTCTAATCCTCTTGATACAATTTGTTTTATATATATGATGTTTAAATTGTGTCGTTGAAGTTTGTTGTGAGTAATATCTTAGTAATGGGCAGACGTATTTTACTTGATATTATTCCCAATGTGCACTAAATATTTGAACAAGATTCCGTTTCGTCCTTTTCGCATCTTTTTCCGTTATTTATTTATGTATGCCTCGCAAAAGTTTCATGGACGGACGAGGTCGCGCGGCGCGCTTTTATGGAGCGGAAATATTTAAAAAGAAGCAGAGGCAAAATTCAGTAAAACGCAAACAAACTCTTGTTTCTTCTACTACTTCTTCTCCGACGTTCTCTCGTCTGCTCCTCATCCTCTCCCATGGAGCGCATATTAATATTTGCGTTCTGCACGAGGAGGAAAAAGCTATAAAGAAAATATCATTCGGATGGCACGAGCTTTGACAGGCGCAGGCGGCAGCAGCGGTGGCGGCTGCTAGAGAGTAGAGGCGGCAGCGCTCCGGTAGTGTGCAACGAGCACCGATGGCAGACGGCCGTTCTTAGACTTGAACCAGCGATGTGTGCCAGTTGTGGTGCGCGTAGTAAGTGGTCGAAGTCCGATTGAAGAAGCATGCGAACAGATGATGATGATGCTGCTAGTCCTCCAGTCGCTCCTGATCATGGTGTCAACGGTGCGGGCAGGCGATTATTGCCCGGAAGTGTGCGTGTGTCGCAACGAGGCGGCCGCATGTCGCACCGCCGGAGGAAATCTGACGGACTTCCGGTTGCCGGAAGGCACCGAGTCTCTGGAGCTGTCCGGAGATGTCGGAGACGATCTTCTGGACCTTCTGGATGAGATGGCGCAGTGGCCGGATCTGGTTTACTTGACTTTGAACGAAGTTTCGGATCTTCCGGACCTCTCGAACTACAGCATGTGCGGGCCGGATAGCCTCAGGTCCTTGGTTATAGCCGGGTGTCGCGTCGATTCCCTGCCTCGGCAATTCAATCTGAGCGGTTTGTTGACTTTGCAAGTGGTTGATGATGGGTTGAGAGTGATCGGAAGCGAGCAGTTCAGGACACTGGAAACTTTGGAGATGTTGAATCTAAGTGCGAACGCGATCGCGGTTATCGAGGGGGACGCTTTCGTCGGGTTAAACTCCTTGAGAAACTTGGATCTATCGCAGAACAAACTAAGCGAATTGGCAGATACAGTGCTGATTCCGTTAAACACTCTGCAGTACTTGAATCTAAGCAACAATCGGCTGGAGGTTTTGAACGAAGCCTGCTTCAGCAGTCTCGTCTATCTGCAGCAGCTAGACGTGTCTTGGAATCGACTATCCAAAGTAGCACCTGGTACTTTGGAACTTCCAAGCTTGGCGAGATTACTTCTAGCTGGAAACCCGAAACTGGGTGGAGGATCTCGTGAACCCGTTTTATTCGTGGGAACGGGCAGACGTTTGCAGACAGTGGATGCGTCACGAATTGGACTCAAACAAGTGCCGGCCGCCCTGACGCATTCCATACGCACTTTGAGGCTCGCCGGAAATTCCATTCCGAGCGTGAGCTGCGGCGATTTGGACTCGTATCCTTTGCTGCAACTTCTAGATTTCACTGCGAATGAACTTGCTGACATCGAGGAGGACGCTTTGGGAAGATTAGAATCGCTGACGGTTCTCTATTTGGCTGACAATAAGCTTCGCGCGATTCCTCACAGTTTACCGGAGAAGCTGCAGGTTCTGCATCTGGAACGCAATCAGATCGAGAGCATCAAGACGATAGATCTTCAAGGACTCTCGCACCTAAGCACTCTTCTGCTGCCAGGCAACAAGATTTCCTCCATAATGGAAACGGCGTTCTCGCAATTATCTTCGTTAAGCAGTCTGGATCTATCGCGGAATCCCATTACAAAATTACCCACTGGTATTTTAGCAGGACCGACCCAGTTGCGGGTTCTAAGACTGGCCGGGTTGAATGTAGTTTCGCCTGCTAAAGAATTGGAGTTTCCTCTACCAACTCCGGAGCATCTCATCACTCTGGATCTATCCAAGAGTCCGGGACTGGCGCGGCAGATGCTCGCGGATACCGCCGCCTTGGCGGCTTCCAGGGAATTGCAGGAGCTGAACATTGCGGACTCGGATTTAATATACGTGCGTTCCGATCTCTTGCATTTCCTTCCGCAGTTGCGAATGGTGCATCTGCATGATAATCCCCTCAACTGCAGCGGATTGGAATGGCTTGCGGAGTGGATGCGGAAGCAGGACGAGCCGGAATACAGGCGAGTATCGTGCGCATCTCCCGCCGACCTCAGAGGAACCCTTCTTGTGGATCTGCAGAGTATCGAACCAGAAACCACGACCATCCACCATGAAACTACCAGAGATGCAGTAGATGTCAACATCAACGTTACAGCCGCCACGGTTGCGGTCGTGCCGCTGCAGGGAGGAAACAAAGGCGCCGATAATAATTTGCCAGACAATAAAGTAGCGACGACAAAGGAGCCCATGAATACATTACGGGAAGCCGAAAAGGCGAACGAGAGTAATTTATTCATGGAAAACTGGAAGCGCGGCAACGTGACCGAAGCGACGGCGGAGATGTCCATGTACAACGGGAGCGACTCCAAGAACGCTCTCGCACATCCCAGCATGCTCATCCTCGTCGCAGGAGTGCTGCTGGCTGCAGCGATCCTCATAGTCTTCACGGCGAGGATAACCTACAGGAAGCACCGGCTGACCCACGACGAAGACATCGAGGTGAGCAGTCTGCCTAGCGTCACCGAGCTCTGGTGACATCTAAGGGACTTCGACGATGAACGCGTCGTCCTCTACGACACCATGACTTAGGAATACAAGTGCTTGTGATACATGTGACATAATTCGGACGAAACTTTCCTTTTGTACTTTATACTGAAATCCCAAAAAAAAAGAGAAACTCTGAAACTCCAAAAGAGGGCAAAAGTGGACGGACAGCCACAACATGCTCATCCCTTTTTTTTTTGTCTAGAATTCTAAGAAAACAAATTATAAATATATATATATTTAAATAAAAATAAATGAGAAATATATCCGTAAGAAAAATTTAAATAAATATAAATATTGAGGAAAAAAAAATTGTAAGTTTTGCTACTACTATAATTGTATATAAATGTCATATATTTATATTTACTTGTCCCCAACAACAACCACCACCCCCAGGAACAACAACCACAGACTACTACAAAAAAAAATAAGTAAAAGTATTGTTCATTGTGTTTTGTGATAGTCATTAAGATTCAAACAGGAAAAAAAAGAAGAAAAATTAATGAATAAAAAGAGTCATAGAGAGTACAGTATGCTTTTCATTACCATTTCCTTCACAATATTAGCTTAAGTCCTACAATCTTAGAAAATACAGCTAAATATTTTTTTTAGTAAACTGTTGTACACAAATAGCTTTGGTATAAATATTATAGCCTAATTTAAGAGAATGGTACAAAGCTTGATTAAATCATCTGCTTTATTTTATTTATTATTACTTTATGTAATAATAAATAAAATCTATATTTCTATTTTAGTTATCTCAATAATTATGTAATAAAAGATGTCAACTTTTTTTTTTATAATAATAATATTAAATATTTTTGTCGATATTCTGAAACTTTAAATTAAAAACTTATCATGTAGAAACATTGATGGTTTCGTCGAAGTAATATTTAACAACTATGTGCTACATTGAAAAGATAGCAATTCAAGTTGCAGAATCTGCAATCTCGTCTCGTCAATAAAAATTGTGAATCAACTTGCTTCACGCATCTCGATGAGACCAATAAAGATGTTTATGGATATTATTCCCTCTTTGTATGTGTGTATATATACGAAGACGCAGCGAGGCCGCATAATGGTGCTTCTTCTCCGCAGAACCCGGCCGCATAAATTCCTTTTCTGTTATGCAAGCAAGATACAGGCAATCTAATAGGGAATAATAAATAGGGTTTTGCTGTGTGCGCGCCTCGCGTTATTACCATCTGAATATTTCATTCGCGTTCCGCTCCGACATTAGTGCAAGTTAATCATTTTTAATTCACGACGTCGGGGGCGGCATGAGACGCAGATTGAATTCAAGTGAGGGAAAGAGAGAGAGAGAGAGATGATTCCCCTTTGTACCAAAGGTATACGTATACATGCGTGTATATGTGTGTAAACAGGGTTTAATTTTCAATTGGACCTCGGGCACGTAAATAATTCAGTAAGCGGGGGCCAATTCATTGTTTCGCGACTAGAAAGGGAGAGAGACGGCTAGCATTATTTTTCGGTTTTAAGAATTAAAAATTGAATAAAACATTGCGACGCGCGTTCCGGTCTCGAGACACCTAAATAATTGCGCAACTCTCATTCAATAAGGACTCCCAATTCGTACTCCTTTAGGACGCTTTTCAGAAACAGTCGACAAAACAAGCTCCGCAAAACGCAAATACCTTTTATTGCGTAACAAGGCTGGTAAATAACAAATAAGAAGGAGAAGAAAAATCCGAGATAAGTAAATAAGTACAGGTAAGCAGAGTGAAATGCAAATATCTCGAAAAGCCGCAACAAACGAAGGGACCGAAATGAACGAAGTGAAAAAAAAATATAAATAGGAACGGAGGGAAAACATTTTGATGGAATTACTTTTATAATTGGATGATCCAGTGGTTTGTGCAAAAAAAAATATATAATATAATGTTTGTACGCGTACGTTGATGTGAAGGGCAGAAGGAGTAAAATTAAATTTCACAAAAGGGCGCTTATCGCAGTTTTCTTCTTGCGAACGGAATAGAAACGTCAGTCGGGCGGGTAATGAATAACCAATAGGTACAATGCTATCAGTGTGAATAATTCAACGGACAACTATTGATCAAAAAAGCTTTTAGAAGAACTTTGTGGGGAAATAACAGGAAAGAAAAAATGAGACCGATCTAATTACATATTTAAAAATCCATAGTTTTCAATTCGATTTATCTAACTTCCATTCGAAGACAATTATTCAAAAGTTCTTCATACGAACTCTTCTAATCCACAATAGACTTAATTTAAAATTATAATTTGAGCTATTTTTAAAAGTAATTATAAAGTTCACCATAAGGAAGATAATACACGAGAATCTTCAAATATTAACACCATTTCGAACATCATAATGTTAAATAATTTAAATAAGTTAACAGAGAAAATTTTCAGTGTTAGATTTGATTTTGAAGAATGAATTATCAAATCACTTTCAACATTAGAAAATAAAATTATAGAAGGAATAGTTCAAATGGATGGGTCGATTGTTAAATGAAAATGTAAACTTTAAATCCTACTGCATGAATATGTACATTTCCATTTATCTGCTTGGAATGAGAGCAATTTTTGCACGTCTATTAAATGCCATCAGCAGGATTCATTTTGATGCATCGTTGCATGCAATGTATCGGCATTTCCTCCCTCGGCGTGATCTAATTTTAGTAGCGCGGTAAGTGAGAAGTGATTGACTCGGTTAATTGAATCCACACACGTACTAAACCCGTGTAATGAGGCGAGACGTTAACGAATTTGATGGACGGCCAACACCGAAAAGACATTATTTAGCATGCAATTGAATGCGTGCACAACGCGAGGATGATTATTGGTAGGTCGAAGTTGCCGCTGCAGCTATTAATCCTTTATTTATACGTGCGAGTCAAATTTCGCGGGCGAGTTGAAAAACGATCGTAAAATCGAGCTTTATTTTCGTTCTTCCTTTCGTAACTAAGCTCGCGCGATAAATTATATCCGGAGTGTCTACTATTTTATATACACACTCACCCGCACACATACAGAGAAAGAAAGAGAGGGATGAGGATTGGGATGGAAGAGGGACTCTGCACAATAGAAGGACGGTCGCCAGGAAATATTGGCAACGTTAAAAAGTTTTTTGAAAAGCTCATATATGGAGCGGGGATGGAATGGCTGTACTTTTAAACTTTTACGACTTTTTGATCCCTTAACATTCAAAATACTCGCGCCGCCGTCTCTTCCTTCTCCAACTCATCCTCCTTCTTCCTTCCACGGTCGGCGGAAAGAAGTAAAAAATGTTGAGAGAAGTAGGAAAGAAGGGATAAATCGCGCTCTCGACTTTACTTTCCTCCCCCCAAGTGGCTGAATAAAACTAGGCGCTTTTTTCTTCTCTCTTTCGCTACTGCTGTTGTTGTTGTTTGCTGCTCGACGTTTCTGAATACGCTTAAAGCGGGAGGACGGCTTTAATTCTGACGAGGGATGGTTTCATAATTGGAGCACGGAGCGGTGCGTCAGCGGGTTTTCTTCTCTATGATGCAGGTGCGTCGGATTGGGATCTCGCATTGCGGGCACGTACATTCTGCAAGGGTGGTATCCATCTATAGCCTAACCTTCCCACATCCCCGAGAAAAGCGGTCGCAGACATACGCGTGACCCAGGCGAGATTAACATGTCCGATCCGCCATACGTTTATGGATTCGAACACCTCCGTTTCCAGCCTCAAATGTCTTTATTGCTCAATCTTGCAACATATTTTCGTACTCCACATTCACATGTACAGAATATCTACTTCAGTATTATCACTAAACAGTTATTCTTAAATTCTTTATAGTCTTATTTATACAATAATATTGTATCACTACTGCATCTGAATATATGTCTTGAGTGTACTGAAATGACAAGTCGCCAAGATTGCCTTTATTTCCGGAGATTAAAATATCATATCCCTCCCTCTCTTTAATTTCCTTTCAATTTATTCCTACAAGTCCTTTTGCCCATCCTCAAAACAGGCCAAGCCTCGGAAACTACCGCAAAAACAAAGAAAAACAACAACAGCAGAAAAAAAATTGTGGCGCAGCAGAAAGATAAGATGCGTGCCTGCGACGCCATTATTTCCGTTTTCCTGCCAGGATTGACGTGCCAGACGACGACGAAGATGATGATGATGATGGTTTCAAAGGAGCTTCTGCTCGGCATTACGCGACGGCTTTCTTCCCGACGTCCTGGAAAATTCGAAACGAATCTCGACGTGTCAAAAAATTGGACCGGAGAGGGGACGAACTGCGAGATAGCTGAAGAATAAGCCCAAGAAGACGAGGAAAAAAAATCGTGGATGTGTAGGAAGGTGGAGGAGGAGGAGAAATAAGAACCGGGGAAAGCTAGAAAATCCGCCGTGGAAATTGAATGGGGCCCCCTTGGATTCTCGATTGGCGTAGATTTGTTTCCATTACTTTCGCGCCTCCTCCTCCTCTTCGCCACTCGGAATTTGGTAAAGAGGGGAGTAGAAGAGTAGTCTTATTTCGTGATCAGAAGTTGATGAATATTAATCTGCAAAGGGTTTTTAGCAGATTTAAATCGCAAATTTGCATGATTCAAAAGCGAATTACATGATTCTATATTTTATGACAGATTTCTTCCAAAATTATTTTAATTTACAAGAAACATAGAATAAGTTATAAATCTTAGGACACAAAAACCTATTGAAAATTTCTTTAAAGAAATAGTACAACAGTTGATCATATTTCACCTTTAAAATTGCCTATTTAAAAATATAATAATAGGAATTTTCTATTGGTATAGAAACAGTATTGCATGGATACACAACACCTGCATCCAAAACTGACGCAGAGTTAAAGCCTTTTTGTAAAATTCGCATTTGGGAACGTTGCAAATTGCTTTTCGATTAGACAATGGCTGGTGGAAAAAAAATACTGTCGTGCACACATTGGAAAGACAATGAAGCGAACGCCATTAGCGAATTTTATTTGACTCTGAATAATTTCGCAGGCGTTTCCGGAATTAAAGCGCGGCTCCAATTTGCATGTGACTAGCTAGCGTCAGCCCGGAAACAAAGAGGGACAGAACACATTCACTAGTATGTCTATATATATATATAGAGAGAGAGATAGATAGAATGCAGCTAGTGTCAGAGAGAAAGAGCGAGAGAGACGGAGATGAGGGTAAATAAAAGTGCATTTTGCTATACACTAATTACAAATAAATTTCGTGCGAATTAAGCGCGAAATTTATGCAGACCGCATCGCAGCACTTTTACCCACCGACAAAAAGCAGAGACAGAAACGAATACATACCAAAAAAAATCTAAAGAGAACAACTGAAGAACTAATTGCAATTCCTCTTTTTTACCTAGAATTTTATATAATATATTTGAGTAAAGCTAAATGATATTAATTCAGCTTTAATATAATAACAACTGAAGTTGAAAAATTAGTGTTTATACACATAATCTCTGTAAAACTTTCTATAAATTTATGAACAAATCAGAAGGAGTGCATCTTCTGATATAACAATCATTACGTGATACTAGTTAATAACCAAGCTATGGTATTTTATCTCATTTTGGAAATTTGTTTTTAACTCTACTTGGTCCATTTATTTCCTTCGGTTAGAAAGATGTGAACTCGTGTGAGTTCAGAGTCCCCTCCATATCAAAGTTATCGAAGCAATATTTCTCTGTAAACATTATGATGAAGGATATAACGTAAATATGAAGAGATTTTTCTTTCCCCTCGAAGCAGCGAAAGAAGAAAAAAAAGTTTAAAATGGCAAGAATATAGTGTATGGAGAGAGTGAGCGTTTGATCCGTTGAAATATATTAGCTAAATGGGCGATATAAAGTGGGGAATTCCCGCTGAGTCTCTGATGGGGGAATGGCCCAAGACGCATCGAGCGACACAACCCTCCAGCAGCATTCAATGGGATATTTATGTATGAAGACTTAAGACTTACCGCCTAGATCAGCGCAGAAGATCTCCTTGAGCGCCAGGAACTCCTCCTCCACGGCGATGTCGGCCGCTCCGAAGCAGTCATCCTCCGGCCAAACTTCCCTAATTGCGAGAAACAAAAAAATTGGATGAAGAAAATAAAAAGGGCAGAACATAAAAGGAAACCCAACGTCTTAATGTAATTGCTTAATGAACGTCCGCTTTGCTATCGCCTTTCCACCCTTTACATGCGGAATTACCTTGCCTTTCACCCTACGCTGAAGCACATGCGAAGAAGAGACTCCTTCCTCCTCGTCAGTGTGATTCCAAAGTTTCCGCGAATTCCAACAAACTTCATTAGCTAGCACAAACATACGTAACGGCGGCTGTAGCTGCAGCCGCCTTACATCAAGTTGTAAGTCTTTGCGTTTAAACACGTAATTACAACAATAGAGAACGTGTTGCGGTTCTGTTATTATTGTACCGGGGCGCTTGCATCCTCTTTCGCCCGATCCAACCACCCCCAAAGGGAGTCGCGTAGGTAGTTTACGTTTTGACTTATTAAGAACTTAAACGCCCTCCGGCGCCCCCTACTCATTCCCTTTTAACCCACCCCAACTATATAAACACAAGCGTACGACTCGCTTCCACTTAATTAGATAATCGAACTTTAGATGATGTTTCTTACGTAACGTACATACAAGCTGAATAAAACATGGCCTCATCATCTCCGAGCGCGGAGCGTATCGAAAGTCGTCTATGCATGCGGCGTACAGAGATCGTGCTTTCTAATTAGGCTTCAACCTACCACCAAATGCAAACCGGATTATCCGGTGAAGAATCTCTTTTGCAGCATTACAGATAGAGTGCTGAAAATTTAAAAATAAACTACTCGCAAGAAAGTGTTTCTCGTTACGCGAGTTTTTCACTCAACACTTTTCATCGAGGCCAGTAACTCCTTTATCAGACCGCACAATAAATCAACGATTCTCCCTCAGGCCAATTGAAATATACCTCTTTTTATACACGCGATTACCAAAGCCTATACGAAAACCAATAAGCCGATCCGATTGTTTATGGAAAAATCATAAATCGGTTTTTCTAGTAAAACCCTTCCCGGGAAATAATAATCTTTAATTCAGTATTTAGGCCAACGTTGTTTTCAACTATTGTGAAATATATTTTTCATTGTAATTGTAAAAAGAAAAATATATATTCAAAACTATATTTCATTATTGATTATGATTTTGAATGTTCTAATCTACATTTTAAAAGAATTGTCCGATATGAAAAGAAATAAGAGTAAATCGGAGTGAAACTGCGCGGAAGAACCTTTCGGACCTCAGCTGTATCTGTTGCTGCTTCTGCATACGCTTCCGGAATTAAATGAGAAGAAGACTCCAGAAGAAAAAGGATGAAAAAGAGGCCGAGAGAACAAGATCTGTGAATAATGCATCCGTCGTGTACGAGTGAGGGTGGATAGGACGAAATAAAATGTCGGAGCTCTCAATTATGATCAATATTTAACGAAAGCACACGTACCTGGAGGCCCTCAGGAGACCAATGGCATTTTCGAATTCATGATTGCGCAGCTTCCGTTGTATGTTTTTCATCGCCTCCGACCTAAAAAAAAGAAAAGAAACGTAAAGAACAGAACAATAACACAAAAAAAACAGAGATGAGGAGACGCGACTGGAATGGAAGGGACTCCTTTAATTACGCGTTCAAATTTTAAAGCAACATCGAATTTGAATCACAAAGAAAACAATTCCTAATTGAAAATTCGTTTCATCCAAATTATTATTATAAAAATCATATTTTATATTATCTTTTCTTATAGTATTATTAAGAAAGTATTGTTTTTTTTCTTTGGCGAATATTTCTTTTCCATTGTTGATAATCGTTAGATGGGAAAATTTTATTACTATCCAATCATTCGGTTTGTGAATGGGTTTTCCGTGAGTTCGCTCTGCCGAAAACGAAAACAAAAAGGAAATAAGGGAAAAGTGAGAGCCGGGGAAAAAGAGGAAGTGGAAAGCCGCACTTCGTTCAACTCAAATAGAAATCTGGGGCAAATTAAATACAGAACCGAAAGAGAGATAGAGAGAGAGAGAGAGACGATTAAAAGCTCAAACATAATTAGGAGAGAGGGATTTAACTCACTTCTGCTCATCGATGGGCACATCGGAGCCGGCGTCGAAAGGCACCACGTCCTTGGGGATCTCCAAATTCCCCTCTAAAACAACTGACAATTGTGCGGAGGCCTCGTCCCACATTCGCTCCAAATTCAATTCCACAGGCGCCGCCGTTTCCACACTTTCTTTCGCTGATGATTTCGCACGACCCACGGAGAAAATACGCAGCAAATGGATGGAAGTAAGTGTTCGGAGTGAAACAGAAAACAATGCATAAGTAAATGGAAAACGTAATAACATTACACAATAAATTTCAATTCAAACCTCTACAGGATTATTTATGATAACTAAAGAATTAGTTTTTAAATTTCTGATCCTCTAAATCAGCGTTTTCGAAACTGTGAGGCGTGAACTAGTCTAAGGGGAGGCGCGAATATTAGTAGCAGTAAGCAATTTTCCAAATATCTGCTAAAGTATAGATACATTCCTAGGGAGTAGCAGTGAGCAATTTTCCTAATATCTGCTAAAGTATAGATACATTCCTATGCTCTCATCCATATTGCAGTGATACGCGTTCAAATTTGAAAAATTGAAATTGGAACGTTCGAAAAAGCAGTGTTTTCACATTTCATTGATTTACTCGAAAACTATAATAGATAGAATGAATCCAATATATGCGCATGAAAGCTGAATATTTGGGGAATCCATCAAGTAAAGATACATTCCTATGCTCTTATCCATATTGCTGTGATACGCGTTCAAATTTGAAAAATTGA
>NW_017096992.1:23149-50114 GCF_001412225.1 Nicrophorus vespilloides
CGTTCAAATTGAAAAATTGAAATTAGAACGTTCGAAAAACAGTGTTTTCACATTTCATTGATTTACTCGAAAACTATAATAGATAGAATGAATGCAATATATGCATATGCGCATGAAAGCTGAATGTTTGGGGAATCCATCAAGTATAGATACATTCCTATGCTCTTATCCATATTGCTGTAATACGCGTTCCTTTTATGAAATGGAGGGGGATGGGGAGGCGCCAAATGATTACATACTTTTGAGGGAGGCGTAGTAACATCAAGTTTGAAAACCACTGCTCTAAATTATCCTGTTTTAGGTAGAGAGTACAAAAGATTAAATTATTAAAATATAAGTATTATGAAATTGCAATAATAAAAAATGACCTTTATCTTGGTATTGCAATCTCTGGATATGATTTATTACGTCTAATAACAATTTAACGCATCATTAATTTCCTACATCGTTTGTCAAATATGTGTAGTGAGTATAAGATGACGGGACGCGCGTGATTAATAGGTTCCAGCAGAAATTTTTACCTTTCTTTTTCCTCTGCGGTTTAAGTCTGTTCTGGACGACCACGCGTCCAGTTTTTCCGCCGCAATGGGACTCGAGCAGCTTGAAGAAGACGTGCTGCGCCTCGAGTAGATCGAACAGATACTGCCTGGACATTTTCACCTCGTCGTAGTTGACGAGCAGCGTGATGATAAACTCCCTGTATTCGGGCACGTAGAACACGTTGCTCTTGATCACCTTAGAGGAATCGCGCACCGAACCATCTGGACACTTGTCCATAGCTGCGAGCGTCATCAGAAGCTCCCTGTACGCGAGCAACGAGAGATGCAGTCGTCTGGACCATTGCCGGATTTTCTTCTTGTCCATCGCGAGCATATCGTAGTAGGTCTCCATCTGCTTCTGCACGAAGTGGAACGCCTGCACGGACATCGTTTCGCTGGAATGGCGGGTAATGGAAGGTAAATCACTCGGGAAGACGGGTGAATTGTGAGAATTACCTAACTAATTTGACTTCGAATTTATAGCTCCTGTTGAACTCCATGAAGAAACGCAGCGCCCAGAGGTAATAGGATTCGTCGTTGTGTTGCGATTTGGCTCGGGCCAGGCGGCCTTTCACGTGGTACATCATAGTATTGTAGGCGCCTTTCAGGAACTCCACGCAAAATTCTTTCAAGAAGAGACGGATGCTGAAAGCCGATCGACGTTCCGCGTTTTGCTCCTGTACAGGTAAACGGTTCTTCGGAATCTTCGACATCGTCTTGTTAACATCAAACTTCAGCGCGTCCATCTTATCCAGAGGTTTATGACAGATCAACTCGTTTTCGCTGATGGATTTCATGGTTTTTACCACAAACGTACCACCGAAACGACTATGCCTAAACAAGCATATCAAAGTTAATAAAATAATACAAAACATAATAATTCAATACTGAAAGATACACAAAATAATTATTTAGAAATATCAAACATTTGAGAAGTTGAGAAATATTGTGGGTATTTGATGTGTGTACCTAGCGCCAGAAAACTTTTTAACTTTGTTGGCTTTCTGATTGTTCTCGCGATGGCGGATGGCTAAGAGCTCGGCCTCGTCTCGCATCTTCTCTGAATGACTCCTCTGAACGGCTGCCTGCGCCAGATGTGTGGCGTTCTGTTCACGCAGCATAAACGACAGGATCTCCATTACGTGCATGTAGTATACTCGCTCCGCGACGGATCCACTTATGTACAGGATGATATCCAGCATGCCGGATTGATGAAGCGCCCAGAGGACCTGAAATTGCAGTTCCAAAGTTGAATCATCCAATGGCGTAAACAGCACTCACTTGATCGTGGATGCTCGCATCGTTGTCCGGCCTCCTCTCCGCGTCGCTGTCCGCGGGAACGTACAAAATATTCCTGATCAGAATAAGGATCCGCTCGATTATCATCCCATTGTCGTCGCCCCGTTCGCCCACGTCCTAATCAGAGAAACAGATTTATCAGAAGACGTGCACGCTGTATTAAAGCCCTTCCTTCCCTTTCGTCCATCCGGACACCCCCTTTAGCCGTACTAATCATGCACATGGCTGAGCTATCAGTCTTAACCAGGGTGCTCTAATTAGCGCTAAATGACATCACATAAAACTGGGGGAGAGAGGGCGACGCTTTAAAATTTGAATTACGTAGGAAGGGAAGGGAATCGAGCGAGAGCGAGGATTTCGCGCAAACACGCAATTTCACCCTTCCAAATGAAATTAAAAAATGGACACAGGACACACGCACACACACAATGGAGAGTCAGTTATCAATGTTTGACTTTCCATTTATACGGGATGGCGGGGGTTTGATTAATTGAAAGTTACTCCATTCCATTTCAACTAACCAACTTTGTTTAATTTGAATTATGATTTATTTGTGTTGTCGGGCAAACATTTTTGGTACTTTGCTTGATAATTCGATTATCTCCTGTAGAACAACAGCACAGAGTTATTACTACCTTTTTTTGATATTCCCTCAATGCAGTACAGCTATACTTCAGTCGAGCATATCCGTTTTGTTTGACTTTCAAGTATTAATAATACACGCATGTACAGCATTGCTGCAACGACCCTTTTGATTCATACTATTAACATTTGCCTCTCTACACGGCGCATCGACTAATTGAAAATTACTACATTCAATTTCAACTAATCAACTTTATCCAATTTCAGTTATGATTTATTTCTTTTGTTGAACAAACATTTCCAGTATTAACTTCAATTCCATTATATCATACAAAAGTGTTATTATAATAAAATATCTCAAGATCATACTTCACATGATCATTTCTGTTGTATATCTTCACAACACATATCACAGATATCTCATTTTTAGTAAAATCATATTTTATATTATCTTTCTCATCTAGAAAGATGCTAAACTACTTTGATTAAAAATAAACTGCATACAAAAAAATGGTTTAAATTACCATGACATTACATTTGCGTAATTATAAAAGTTTCGTTAGTAATAACATCTAATTACGTCGCAGGTTGTTCTATATATTTTTTTTTGCGCGTTTTAATTAAAAAGTTCCAAAATGATTCCTACCAATTTCCGATGTGGAACGCGGGCGCAGCGAGCGCATAAAAATAGCGCAGCACATACAGCGCGAGTATGGGAAAGGGATATATATATAGAGTTGTGCAGAGAGATAAACAGAGGAAGAGCAAACTGGAAAAACGCAGCAGCGGCAACAACGGCATTCGCAATTAATAAATTTTAATTAAAAACTCGCATTTAGCAATAAATAATATCGCTTCACTTGTGTACTTTGCGATGCGGATTATGCAACTGCAAACATAGGGTCGCGTGTTTTAATTAACTGTCCGATCTGCTACCTCTCATCCCTTAATTCGGGCACTACTGCACCAATATAAAACTGTAATAATCCGACCGTTTCGGTTTATCTGACCTACGGAAATAATAACATTTTCACCTGAAAATTACTTTGACAAAAAAAAACTTTAGAAAGAAAGTGTTATGTATAACCGTTATTGTTTATATTATGTTAGCCCTTATTATTTTATACATGTTTATTTATGTAAGTCATTAAGACTTANNNTCCTTTCCAAATATTGTACTCCCACTATGTTAATTCCCTACTATAAAATAGGATGTTTATGTAATACAAAGGCAGTCTGGAAGAGGGTCTAAAGTCTAAATGTCAAAGAGTCTGAAGTCGGGCTGATGGTAAGTCTTACCTAAGGGGCCGAACGGAGAAGTTGATCTTACTTGGAGGGTCCAAGGAAGAGCACTTACTTCGTAAACACTAACTTAAGAGCAGAATGTAACTCTTAGTTAATAATACCTGAGATCAACTATTGTTTAGTTGACTTCTCAATAAAACTCCGATGTATACAATAAAACTAAATTAAGAATATTGCATTTAATATTCATAAACCCCTCTAAGACTCCGCAACGACATAACTACGAGATAATCCACGGTGTCCAAGGATTTCTTAACCCTGGGACACCAAAAATGATCATTAATTAAATGTATTATCAAATAAACAAAATATGTAATTAAGAACGAATTTGTATGAAAATTTCATGATTTTATGAATATAAAACGTTTCATTAGTTACAAACTATTTACGTATGAAATTTTACTTGAAGATGCAAATGAATTCGTTGTCATTAAGAAGGAATTAAACTTTCCAAATGGACTCTTGTTGCCTTCTTTAAAAGAGAAAACATGATGGAACGAGAAGTAAACATTTATTTCTGGTTCGGATGGATCTACAGGTTTATTGTTACATGTCATCTATTGGATTTTGGATATGATGAATGGAGCTTTCGCATTCAGACAGTTACAGCGTCGTCGGAATTGATTCGGCTTGCGTAAACTTTAAGATCCGCACGGATTAAACACACGGATTTCTTTCATTCGGAGCGGGGATGTACGAACCCGTTTTGCAGTTGGCGGAATGATGAATGGTCCGTCGCTCTTTTGACGTTTCGCGTAATGAATGTATGGGTTGTGTGTATGGACGGTGGCGCATGTTTCGGAAATTCAATAAAGTTAATTAAAATATAAGTTGTCGGCGGGAGAAAACTGGTTAGAAGGATAATTAACCACCTGGAAAATCGACCTAAATTGGATTTTAAGTTCGGTCCCAAGAGAAGGGCGAGTGAGAGAAAGAGAGTAGGGTGGGTCTCAGGATGCTGAGGCAAAGAATGTTGGCAGCAGGAAGATGCATAAATCACCCCCTGAGAGTCGTGAGGTGCTCGCCGCCGTTTGCCCGAGAAGGGGTGGCTCGGAGGCGGTTACCCCCTCGTCTGAATATTTAATAAGTCTTGCAGACGTACAACACATCCAGCAAAGAAATACGCGCCAACTTTCCACGCGGCGAACATCCAATTAACGCCGTAATAGCCTCGCAAAGTCTCCTTATCGCTCTCCTTCCAGGCCGACCACCGCTACCAGGTAATTAGGTCACTAGTCTCCGGCACTTAACGTCCTCAGAAAAGAAAACTATATACACAAAATACAAAAGGAAATCTCCGAAAAAAGGTTAGGGATTACTAGAAAGTCTTAACACCGAGCGCGAATACAACGCGAATCTTACTCACTCAAGCTTTCCAAACAATTTATTTCCGCCACCAATGTTTTATCCAATTTTCCGAAGCT
Source organism: Nicrophorus vespilloides (assembly GCF_001412225.1). NCBI lineage: Eukaryota > Metazoa > Arthropoda > Insecta > Coleoptera > Silphidae > Nicrophorus > Nicrophorus vespilloides. The sequence goes on from NW_017096992.1 coordinate 28,299, forward strand.
CCTATCTACCCTCCTCAATTATGGACAATCACTTATTATCCACGCTTCATTCCCGCATCACTCTCGGCGCAGATAAATTTAAATTAATCCCAATTTAATTAAAAAAAAAACTTCAACGCGAAAAATTTCAACTCAGTGGATGCGCCGGGTTTGTTTATTTTTACACTCTCGACAGTCTTAATTTCTAACAAAAATAAAATTCATGTCAACAATATTTAACATATTTTCATTAGATTTTGAATATTTCTTAAAAATTGGAGATGTTTTAATTAAACATGTTTTTCTATAGAAGTAAAATAATTATATTACATTGAAACAAAAATAATACAGAAAGCTATTAATAAAAAATATTTTATGAATTTGTATTGTTTTATTTGTTAAAATGTAGAAACGGTGTCCATGTGGATATGTAATTTCTCTTTTTTCATAATAATAATAATAATAAACATAAAACACAAACAAACACGATATTTTATGAATGTAACAAAATGTTATGAACTGTAAATAATAAAACACGTTTTCTATATGCTCATAAGCATATACATATTGCGAGCAAATATTTATTTCCACTTTTATTATTAAATATTTCAACTCCCTCACTCCACCGTGGAATTTTATAAACAATTGAAAAAAATGTATAAAAACAATAGTATTTTCTCTGATTGTAAGCAAACATATTTAAATATACAGTTCATTATTATTTTCTTGAATAAAAACATTCTTTATTTAAAACATTCTTGCTTTTGTCATATCATTCACAAAACATATCTTGTCAATTGTTAATAATAAAATAAAATAATTTGTAGTGTTCAACCATTATTATTATAATTATTATAATTGACATCCAAAGAGTCTCTTAGTCGCATTATTATATAAACATATACATCAGCATAAAGGAATCTCCACCGTGATCCCAGTTTGATATACTTTAATATAAACAAAGAGAACCCAGTGTAAACATTCCCATCAATACTCCTATACCTTTACTCCAAATTCAAGTCCTTTTTATAAACACATAATGATCATTACACGTATAATCGAATTAACTTTGTAAGTAGAATTAGTCTCAGTAAAACCTTAACAAGATGAACATAGCCTTATAACAATCTTAATATGATGAGCATAGTCTCAGATGAATCTTAAATCGACCAAGTAACGAATAAAGTTATGTAAAACCAAACGAATTTCAATAAATTCCCAACTATTGAGGTTCCACAACGACAAAACCAGACAATATGCCCAGAACTCCATCCATTGAACACGATAAATTGTATTGTATTAATTGTCATAATTAACCCTTTCCAAAATGGAATAATTAATTCTAAATTCAATTTTGTCTTTCGACGATTGAAACTGTTGGCAGCAACTAATGTGAATTGAAGCTAGATGTATTTTTAACAGTAGGTAATGTTGAATAATTAGAAAAATCAGGTAAAATGTTTCTTACGATTGAAGAAGTTCTGTTTGAAAAAGACAAGGGCTGGAAAGGGTTAAAGAAAAACAACTAAATTGTAGCAAAAATGTCCTTAAAATAAATAAAAACTGCGATTCAATTAGTTATGAGTTTGGAATTGGAGATTGAAAAATATTATGGGGAGTGCCTCTTTGTAAATATTTATTTCTGTGTGAAAATTGGCTTGAAATGTTTAAATCTACATGATTCGATTGAAAGAAAACAAAAATTAAAACAATGATGGCAAGTGAATTCCCATCGATACTCCTATACTTTTACTCCGAATTCAAGTCCTTTTTATAAACACATAATGATCATTACAGGTATAATCGTAATCAATCATCTTTTTCATGTAAACAAATGCATATGATTTTGTCTCGGTCTTATAATAAACAAAACCATCAAAGCCGAATCGCGTGGGAACGCTTAATCATCAATATAAACAAACCCTACTCCCAATCACAACTCCCACCCCGTATTAATAAGAATTAACTTTGTAAGTAGAATAAGTATTTATAATTAGTCTCAGTAAAACCTTAATAAGATGGACATAGTCTTATAAGAATCTTAATATGATGAGCACAGTCTCAGATAAATCTTAAATCGACCAAGTAACGAATAAAGTTATGTAAAACCAAACGAATTTCAATAAATTCCCAACTATTCGACAACGACAATACCAGACAATATTCCGCTGTGCCCAGAACTCCATCCATTAAACACGATAAATTGTATTGTATTAATTGTCATAATTAACCCTTTCTAGCCCAGTGATTCCAAAATGGAATAATTAATTCTAAATTCAATTTTGTCTCTCGACGATTGAAACTGTTGGCAGCAACTAATGTGAATTGAAGCTAGATGTATTTTTAACAGTAGGTAATGCTGAATAATTAGAAAAATCAGGTAAAATGTTTCTTACGATTGAAGAAGTTCTGTTTGGAAAAGACAAGGGCTGGAAAGGGTTAAAGAAAAACAACTAAATTGCAGCAAAAATGTCTATAAAATAAATCAAAACTGCGATTTGTTATGAGTTTTGAATTGGAGATTGAGAAAATATTATTGGGAGTGCCTCTTTGTAAATATTTATTTCTGTGTGAAAATTGGCTTGAAATGTTGAAATGTACATGATTCGATTGGAAGAAGAAAAAAAATTAAAACATTGATGGAAAGTAAATTCGGGAATACTACTGTAATTGAAAACGGCTGAAAAAGGAACTTGAGTTTTTCCCGGGGCTGCAAAAGTACTCCGAACAGGAGAGAAGCGTAGAAGAGAAGAAATGAAGCAGCGGCAAGCATAAAAGAACGCGAAAACATCTCCCACGGCAAAGCCAATTAATTAGAGTTCAAAGGCGGCGCCTCGTAATTAAATCACTAATTAAGGATTCCTCCGTGTGTTTTCTTTTACTTTCCGTTCAATTCTAAATTATAAGTATTTACATTTCGGTCGACATCAATCGTTTACAGAAGTGAAAAGAGAGAGAGAGAAAAAAAAAGTTTTTGGAATTCATATAATAACGTCGAATGTATTTTATGTACATATTATATCTAGTTTACACTAATTGAGTCCATTAAAATCGATGTGCAATATCTGTATAAACATAATTCAACGGGCATAAAACATTTAAACCGGAATTTAAAGGCCGGATTGGATTAAAATTGAAACGTTTTTAACGTGAACGAAGGGGGGGTAAATGCAATTGCACGGGCAGTGGCAGTGCCCAAAAATGAAATGCAATGCAAAAACGTGAAATTGGAACGACGAACCAGCGAATAAAAAATAAATACCGGGGATAAATAAATGCACGGACGATGCGAATTGGCGCGCACCGGGGATCCGCCAATTAATTATTAAATAGCGTGCAAAATATTATTGCCAACGGGAATAAAACTCTAACACATTAAACCGCATTTCGGATGATTTAATGTGCGGCTATTAATTAGAGCATTAAAGCGGATCACTGTGCGAATGCGAAACGCCCGCGCGATCACACAAAAAAAAAAACGAGAGAATAGTGTACAATTGTGAACGAATTGGGACTTAAAATCATTTCCCAATTACTTGCTTCATGGACTACCGAATTTATACGTTTGTAATACTTATCGATTCGCTCGAAATTGCTTGATATTGTTCTACTATTTACACTGCGTTATAAATCCACATTTTATGATCATTCATTTAGATCCCAAATAGCTTCAGTCATGGATTTTTATTTATTTAAACAATATATGTTTCAAATTAACTTTAAATCATTTCCCAATTACTTCCTTTGTGGACTACACAAATTTTTTATACAAATTTTATAATCAAAATAGCGTTAGTCATGGATTCTTCATTTCAACTACAGTGGAACCTCGCTTAACGAACAAAATGAATTGTAAGAAAAATGACTCGCTTAACGAGCGACGTTTCTCATAACGAGTGACGATGAGAAGAGAAGTCCCGGATTGCGAGTAAAAATCCGGAAATTTTGGATCGGATTAAACTCGTTAAGCGAGGTTCTACTGTATTTAAGAAATAATATATTTAATATTATTTCACTTATACACTGTATATTGACATACCATTTCCAAGATTTTGCTGATCCTTGAGCTAAGCACAGCCCAAACAGCTTCATCGACAAAAGCCTCTTTATATGATTGCAAATGTTCCTCGATCTGCAAGTAATGATTCCGAGGAGCCAACTCCTTGGGCATCTCCTCCTCCCACAACATCAGAGCCGGAGTTGTTAAATTCACCAATAACCTAAAACCACAAATGCATAAAAACCCAATAATCAATATCAATCAAATTTACCTTAACAATGTATCAAACAGTTCAGTCTCTTCCCAATAATTCTTCAGCAGCGGCAGCAAATCAGTCTGGACCACTTTGGTCTCCCCCAGCTGCCTGCGGATATCATGAGATCCATCATCTCTCCTCAAGTATCGGATCAGATCTTTGACACTCTCCTGCGTGTTGTCATCGGCCAAGTACTTATCTGACTCTGCATTGTAATAACCCAAACTGTTGCAGGTTGCCACCAGCTCGGCTGACAGTAATGTGGACATGATCAACTTGTTGTGGAGGAACGAATGTAAGGTTATGAATGTAAAGAAAACATTCAATGAAACATTCGAAGACTTTACAAGTTTATTGTTGTTCACTCAAGGCACGTAAAACTGAATATAAATTAAACTCATGCGTAAACTTCACGAAGACACTTCACCAAACAACACCGAATTCCATTATATTTACAAACGCAACGTGTGAAACTTTTTGCCGCCAAAATAGTTGCCAAACTCCAGCTGGGCTGGGATTCAAACAGGTTCGGTACAGTGGCGTAACGTGAAGGATCGTTGCATAACGCCGAAGTTTCGAACATGATTAATTACTTGAAATTTACATTTCAAACTGAATATTTAATTAAATTGGAAACTGTACATGCATATAACTAATTGCATGATTTATGTAGAATTGAAGAAATGATTCATTAATATATTAAAGACTTACATAAAAGCATCACTATTTACACAGTTATAATGAAAAGTAAGCTAATATTAGAGAGAATTAAATGTTTATTTATATTTATGAAATTTAATATAATCCTATAATCTGCAATAAAGTTTTAAATAACATAAAACGTGTCTTTACATTTTGTTATATAACTCAAGAACCATCAACAGCACAATGTTTATTAAATAATCAAATTTAAGAAAAAACTGTAGTCTTTAAAACGCGCCAAGAATCGTGTTTATAGCATTTTTCGTTTTCCTGTAATTAATTTTCAAATTTCAATAAACGTTTATTGCAATTTTATCATGTAACTCGATAAGTATGAAGAATAAATCGATAATCTAATGTTAAAATGAGTTAAAACTATTACATTTTGTGTTTTATATATAAAGTAATGATCCGAGTTAGGTATAATTATATCCCACCACCTACAAAGTTATTGCTATTAGCAAGAGTATATAGTGCAACTTCCAGTAGTAAACACACATTAAGTGTAATCAAAAGTGAACTTCGGTAACATCTCGTGGTTTAGAGACCAAACAGATGTACGCCTCGAAGTGTAAATGTTAAACAGGACGCAGTTTAAATAATTAGCTTTGATCTATGTATTATACAACTTCAATTATAGTTTTCATTAATTAAATATCGATTTTTCAGTTCATTTCCATTCCCTTATTATTATAAATATTATTATAAATATTTTAACATTTAAGTTAATTTCATATTTCTTGATAGGAAAAAAATGTTTTTCGTTAATAACTAATAACTCGAAAACTAATTAACTTTATTATGATTTTATTGCATAATCCGCAATATTATGTAAAAAAAAAACGAACTTAATTTTCAGTATATACAACTTAAATTATAGTTTTCATTAATTAAATATCGATTTTTCAGTTCATTTCCATTCCTGCTTTTTATTATAAATATTCGAATGTTTTAACATTTAAGTTAATTTCATATTTCTTTACTTTTTACTTATTTTAATAATGCTGTACAATTTTCTTCATTTCGTTACAATGGCAAATCGAAAACTGGTCCAAAAGGTGAGAATTGAAAACCGGTCAAAATCGTTAAGAAAATTTCAATGAGGCAAAGAACGAACAAAAAGAAAACGTAACAAAATAATAAAAAAAAAAAGGAACTCGAAACATTTTAAAATTCAGCACGTAAAGAACATTCCGACAATGGTTCGCCCATTATTTTTCGCTCCCTTCTTATTCCACGGATTGAAATTGATGTTCACGGACGGCGTAATTTATTACGCGAAAAAGTAAATGCACGAAGGGGAAAAACTCGAACAAACAAAAACGGGATTTTTTCCCTTCTCTCACTCTCTCTCTCTCTGTGATGTGTGTATGTGTTTGGAGGCCCTTCGAGGAATTCGGAATTAATAAGTTTTGAAAAATTGAATGCAAGTGCAGAGAGACATTCCTTGCTGTCGTTCTTTATGAGGACACTCGAGGAAGGGGGACTTTCGGAAATAATTTAATTAAACCATTTGTCAGAGCGTTGGCATTCCCTAAGCCCCGTAGAAAACGCACTGATTTTATCTGCTTAGGCGCATGGAAGATGTTCGGCTCAGTTCTGTACAAGGCAATTCAAAGATTTGTAGGATTTAAGGTTTGATCCATTAGGATCATTACATAAAGTGCAAGAAGTTTTTCTACTTACTTTTATTTCTTCTCATCATCAATTCGACTATCTTCAAAATAATTAAAGACACCTTTTAACCAATGAAATGAATCCATATTTGAAGAAGAAGCAAAATTCAATTTTATTGATTGACATCACAATGAAATATGTTATTTTTTAAATAATTTGATGTGAGCAAAAGTAAAATCGTGGTTAGGGTCATTACATATAGTGCAAGACGTTTTTCCACTTACTTTTCTATCTCATCATCAATTTGACCATCTTCAAGATAATTAAAGACAACTTTTAGCAAGGAAATGAAGAAGCAAAACTCAATTTTATTGATTGACAGACAATTCATGATTTATATAAAATATCAATATGATCACAATGAAATATGTTATTTTTTTTAAATAATTTGATGCGAGCAAAAGTAAAATCGTGGTTTGCAAACGTCATCGAAACTTCCGGTAAAATGGTGATGCCGTCAAAGATAAAATGTTTATCTGAGAAAGCTTTTAAAATTACGGTCGAGGGCTTTCAACCGGCTTTCAAAACATTTTCCCACCAAGAAGAAAATTCATCCCACTGTCCCACTTTTAATGTAATTTAGCATTTAAATACTCGACAATGCAACAAGAATTATGAGTATCTGCATAATGCAAAAAGTTTTGCATTATGAAGAGCGAATAAGAGAATATTCTCAACTTGAGTATTTAACTTAAATTAAATTGAGAACGTAGTGATATTATTTAATTAAGAAAGTAATAATATTATTTATTTTCAATTTTTGTGTTTTCATGTTTTATATAATTGCTCTACAACCACATATGATAATTAGATCATATAGCATCTAATTTAAAGACAAAAGACTTCCCTTTTCATAAAGCTTATGTAGAAGTTGGTGACTTAATCTGTTCTTCTTAAACGAGTTATTTAATCTATCAATATTGCAAATGTACAGTCTATAGCTTTTATTTAATTTCAGGATAACCACGCAGGATGATTACATAATTCAACAATAACCATAAACTGGAGACCGCCACCTTTTGAATGATCCCACTGAAACGATTTTAGCTTCGATTTTAATCTGCTTGAAATTTACTGAAAATGTTGTCCAATTGCCATGGAATTTTTTTTAAAATTGCAATTTGATAGAGAAAAAAAAAACGATTTTCGTTAATAACTCGAAAACCAATGAACTTTATTATGATTTTATTTAATATTCTACAATATTTCAATACGTTATGTAAAAAAAAACTTACGTAATTTTCAGTACGTTGAAGATCTATGTCTTCAGTTGTTAGTGAATTACTCGAGAACCACTGAAGATAATTACATCGTCTTACACTCAAATTAAAGCTGAATGTCTCACCTTTTTTTTTGTCGTCATTTTTTTTTCAACCACGTAGGATACTTACGTACTTCAACAGAACCATATTTAGACAATTTGAATCAGCCCTCTGAGATGATTTCGTGAATTGAGCCACCTAATTAAAGCATCTTATACTCAAATTAAAGCTTAAAATCTTACCTTTGCAATGTTTTAATTTTTTAATTTCTATAAAACTACGTTTGTTAATTACATCATATATAAAAAATATTATGAGTGTATTTGTGTTTGATATTAATTTAATTAATATAGAGTGCTAATATTAATTAAAATGATATTTAACATCTTGAAATTAAATTAAATTTGAGTGCGGATTGAATCTTGAAATAATATTCGTTGTGAAATATGCTTTAATTTAATGGGAATCGATCGATTTTGGTTTCTTTTGAGTGGAGGAAGTCCACAAAGGCAAACATATACGGATAGCAAACATTTAATGTAATTTAATGGCATTTGCGGCATATCGGACACAAAGAACTGCGGTCCCTGTAATGCAAACGAAAACGATATTGAAATAGTTTTCGAGCGAGTTTCGCGGCTACGGGATTGAAGGGTGGCTGCACGTAGGGGCATCTTTGAGAGAGGCCGTTCGGTTCGTGATATGATTTGTCGTCGCCACTTAATTAATGTTCATATAAATTTGCCCGAAAGTTACAAAGTCCAATAATTGGTTTAATAAAGTCAAGCGGTCGCCTCCCGAATGCCTGAGAGACATGAAACAAGGTTCTGTGCGCGCTCTGCTAGGGGATGGGAAGATTGGCCATCACCATAAGTAATATTCGAAGTTTTCATCATTCCCAAGGAAGAAGGGAATTAGTCGATGGTGGTGATATTATCTGGAATTTAAAATTGCAAATTCTCAAGGAAAGGGAGGGAGGAAATAAAGTGCAGGGGATGAATATTTCATGGGCAACTGGCTTAACGTTTTGTGCAGGATGGCAGGGTACACGTTGTCAAGGTATCCTTATCCCGGATTTGGGCCCAGATTTATGATGTTCCCGGTCAAGCGGACCGTGATTCCCGATGCCTTTGTTACTACGGCTCGACCCCCGATTTGTGACCAGATATCCTCCAGAAACCACGCAAAGACCTGCATCTAATCTCCATGTTTAAAGGTTCTGACAAGTCTTGAAGACGGCGGCGGCGAAGCCTTCGGGATAACGGCAGCAGCCGAAGGGCGGGGAACGAGGTAAGTATTATTGGTTTTCTGAGCGCGCCGCGACGCCGTTGTCATTTAAGGAGATGGATGCGTGCTCTGCGTGCCCCCCGTCTTCTGCATCCCCCGCGTGATATATCTCCGAACATCTGGGGGGGAAAACTCTCCCTTCCTTAGTCCTCCTCCTCCTAGTTTTAACTGCCGCAACCGACGCCGCCTCCGCGGAATATGAGCTTTTGTCCTGACACTTCTAAATTGTCTGCTTTACATTTGCGGGATCCTATTGAAACACGACAATAACCTCTTAAACTTTCCGCCCAAAAACATCGCAATATTCTTCTCTACGTGAACCGCAATTAAGAGTAAAAACCCATTTACTTTTGAAAACAACAGTTTTTAAGCAGCCCTCATCCATGCATCACCCACGCCTTTTCAAAGGTGCCAAACTTTACTCTCGAACAAAGTCATTTGAGAAACAACAGAAATACCTTTGCTTTTCTTATGCAAATGCATGCACGAACAGACATTCCTTAAGCAAATTCTTACAGAAAAGTTCTTAAACATTTACGTCTTCTTCTATGTAACAGCAACATTGTCAACATTACAAAACAAACATCTCAATATGACATCTTAAAAAAAAATTCATAATAAGTATGTTTTGTTTTGAACGTTATGAAATGTATTTACATTACGTCAGTGGTTTCCAAACTTGATGTTAGTACGCCTCCCTCAAAAGTATGTAATCATTTGACGCCTCCCCACTGCCCTCCATTTCATAAAGGAACGCGTATTACAGCAATATAAGATAAGGAATGTATCTATACTTGTTACATTCCCCAAACATTCAGCTTTCATATGTATATATTGAATCTATTATAGTTTTCGAGTAAATCAATGAAATGTGAAAACACTGCTTTTTCGAACGTTCTCATTTCAATTTTTCCACTTTGAACGTGTATTACAGCAATATGGATAAGAGCACAGGAATGTATCAATACTTGCTGGATTCCCCAAACATTCAGCTGTCATATACATATATTGGATTCATTCTATCTATTATAGTTTTCGAGTAAATCAATNGGCGCACCTCACAGTTTGGAAAACGCTGCATTACGTAATGAGAATAACAAATTATATTAATAATATTAGAATTTTTGCATTGCAAATAAATATTACTTTGTGTATAGTTTTTGAACAGTATTACTTTTCTGTGTTTAGTGTTGTCAAACTTATAAACATTACGTAATGAGAAAAACCAAGCAGATTGTTGTTTGATACAATAAAAACGGCAAGGTATTATCTTCCTGCGGCGAGAGAGATGAGAAACTGATTTATTGCGTTACAGACAAGAGAGAAAAAAAGAAGTTCGTGGAGATAGAGGGCAGCGAAGAATTGTCTCGGATGGAATAATAAGTCGAAGGATTACGCTTCATTTACTGTTGAATGCCCAGAGATTTGCTTTATTTCGTTCGCAGCTCGCGAACCGTTATTAATATTCACCCATTTATAATACACAGAACAAACAAGTAAAGAAGAAAAAAAAACGGGGATGAACAACAGACAGCAGAGAGAATGAGAGGAGGAAACAAATAAATAAATGAAATAGGCTGAGCGAGATACACATTGATTAATTCACCTCCATCCATCTGATGGGGGGGTGGTGAAACCCGTTCTCCATTTCCTTCTGGCACAGATTTTATGCAATATAAGCGATAAATCGCATTTTCCAATTATTGATTTAGGGTGGTTTTTATGGATGTTGGCGTTCCGCGTTGACTTGGCCGGATTGAAATTGCCTTCGTCCCGGGGATTCGAAACGGGAACAGGAAAGTACGAGGCGAGTAGCAAAAAAAAAACTGAACTGGATGAATTGGATGGGCAAAGAGAGAGAGAGGAAGGATATTATGGAAATTAAACTTTCCGCGCCGCTTCCTGCCGCGAGAAAATTAGGAATATCGACAGGTGAAATAAGCATTCTGATGTGAAGGGGTGGTAGAGGAGGAGGAGATGTCGGAGGGTTGGTTTTCCTCCCCCGATCCCGACAATATCCTGTCGGAATTCGCTCACAGGATATTTCGCTAATAAAATGTTTAGCGCGACTTAATGAATATTCGCAAGCAGTCGTCTTCGAATGTTTATTAAAGGTGGGCGAATCACGAGCCTCCGGATTATATTCTTAATTGAGTTCTTAATAGAGTAGAAGAACTCTCGATTCTGGCATACTTCGCGCGAAGTATGCCAATTATTTAAACTCACCGACGTTTTCTTCATCTTTTTTTTTTTCATTTGCAAAGAATATTTTGCTTTAATTTTTGTTGAATTATCTTTATTTTGTACTATTATACAATTCACTGTTGTTTTCTTTATAAAATAACCATTGTTTAAGAATTTTGTTAATTTACACAAAGTATATACTTGAAATAAATATGATGATGATATGGTGGATGAAATTTCTTTAAAAGTAACCAATATTGACTCCACTTTTTTATATTTATATATTTTATTAAATTATGTAACAAAAATTCTAAGACGTAACATCAACAATGTTTAAGATTGCTGTTAATAAGCTTTACACAAAGTATATACTTGAAATGAAAATTAAGACGATTTGGTGGATGAAAAAGTCTTAACACTAGTCTCGTTGAAGTGGTCGAGAAAGAGGATAAACCTTGACACAAGATCTCCAGTAAACTGGAAACATCCAAGTACCCTTAAGACAAACAAACGTGGAGAGAAAGTAACGATGATGATGCTTTGTACAATTACAAAATCCAAGTCAACGAAAATATTTGCTCCATAATTTACGTGTGTGCGTGAGCAAAAGTAGACAAACATAGACACAGACTCGTGTCTTTGAATTTCAATTGTAGATTTTGCACATAATCAACTGTCGTTCCTCCAACTCCCCACCCCTCATCCCGTTTCGTAATAGTTTTGTTCTTAAACTTGAGTGTGTTTCAATGGGAGACATGATTTGGGTTGCGCGCAATTGCGGAATCGTTCGCTTTAATGACATCCCGTGTCGTCTCCTTGGAGAAAGGAAAGGACGTGAATGGGTAGAGAACGGCACGGTACTAATCGAGATGAGAGCGAAGGGTGGAGGATGGTGGATGGAGGTAGAAGAGGTTTGGTATATGTATAGTCCACACGCAAAATGCCAACATACAAAAAGGGGAGACGACACGTCGGGGTGGATGGCCGCATTTTCAAAACACCCTTGTCCTTACCATCATCATCATCTTTACCACCCTGCTCCCACCCTAAAAACCTAAACGGATGAAGCGTCACGCATGCAATTTTGGATGTCCTTTAATTACGCACGATTACATTTTGTTAATTAAAGCACGGACTTATTCTAAAACGAAACATGAAACCATTTACGTAATCTTAATTTCATTAATAACATACATTAAATACAGAATCAATTAACTTTCAGAATATTCATATTACTCTTGTTCCACAAATTTTATAGTAGTATTTGCTTTTTGAATAAAATAGTATTTTTTGTCTGACATTACATAACTTAATCTGACAGCTGTCACAATATTAATGACATTTGTCATATATTTACAATTATTAATTACTATTTAAGTTGGCTACAAACGTAAAGTAACTTGCCAAATAGCGAGTTATGTAGTTAGTTGTATAACAAGTTGCTACAAGTTACTTTATAGTTTATAAAAATGTCGTTACTATTTGTCAAAATTGTCATAAATTTACTGTTAGTATAATCATATTACACTTATTCTACACATTTATTATAGTATTTGTTAAAAACTTTGCTTTTTCAAGTATCTTTAATATGACGTTTTTGTATTAACATAATCCGACAGCTGTCAAAATATTAAGATAAGTAATTAATGACATCTGTCATATATATATTTGCAATTATTAATTACTATTTAAGATGGCTACAAACGTAAAGTAACTTGCCAAAAAGTGCGTTTAAAGTACGTGATGAAAAATGTAGTTAATTCTATAACAATTTACTACAAGTTACTTTATAGTTTATAAAAATGACGCTAATATTTGTCAAACTTGTAATAAATTTACTATTAGTATAATCATATTACACTTATTCTACACATTTATTATAGTATTTATTAAAATCTTTGAAATAGTATCTTTAGTATGACGTTTTTATATTAACAGAATCTGACAGCTGTCAAAATATTAATATAACAAATTAATGACATCTGTCATTGCAATTATTAATTACTATTTAAACGCAAAGTAATTTGTCAAGTAGCGCATTTAAAGTAAATGATGTGTTTATAGTAGTTACAAGTGAATAGTACAGTTGGTATATGTGACACTAATACTTGTCAAAGTTGTCAAAATTATAAGAAAACAAACGATTTTTATTATATAATTATGAACAAATCTATTTCAAATCCTTTTTTTTTTGTTCATTTATATTAAACTGGGATTTGCAAAGTTTGGAAAGCGTTAATTGCGGAAATCTGGATATCGACGGGAAGCGACGTTTGAGAATTATAATTGATGGAAAACTTTCCGGCGAAACGCAATTAAAACCAAGTGACGCTCCTCAAGAGATAATATAATTTATGTAAACGAAAACTCTCGGCGAGTTCAGATATAGAAATGTACACGGGACAAAAGAAAAAGCGGGAAAATTAAATTCGCAAGTTGAAGCTGGAAACCGACCGGTTCGGTTAACTTAGCTTTGGTGTATTTTAATGATCATCCTATTAATACTTATCTCTCTTTTAGTCACCGCAACAAACAAAATAAATTATTTGTATTTGAAAATCTGTTCCTTTGATTATATTTATTATATAATAAAAGAGATAAAAAAAATATACATTTTATCAACTTTTACAATTTTGTACAGTATTTGTCTATAGAGACAAGCAACTATTTATTGGAGTTGCATTCTACAATTGCTGAAATGTTCTTCTTGAAAACCTTAATGTTTTCAGTAAACTGAAAATATAAAATTTCCTTTAAAACAAAGAAAATATGTTAATAAAATCTAATCTAAATTAACAAATTCTCACTTTAATAAAATTGTAATCTTATTGAATAAAGATAATATATTAGAAATATAATAAACCGGAAGATATGCATACGATTTATGTGTTTCAATTCGGTTCGACGACTCCTTTCAATAAAACTAGCAATAATTTCAAAATAAAACTTTAATAAAGCTAGGAATGAATTGCGACCGCGGATTTAGGAACTTTACGACCGGACAAATATAAAATATAAATTTATCGAAATTGATGCTATCGAAAAAAAAAAGAAGATGAAACTATTCTTCAGGATGGAAAATTTACAAGCGCCGTAAAATTTTCAGTTACGTTGACTATTCTATCTCGAAACTGAGGCTTTCGGTAATTATTGCGCAGACGATGTCGTATTTCGCTGTAATTGTTAAATTTGTGAACGCAGTGAGTAAATAAATATCCTTTGCGAAATAAACAATGAGTGTTTGCAGTTGGCTGGGTAACGTATAAAACGGTATTTACGGAACGTGTCAACTGGGAGATGCAGCAGAGGAACTCTTAAAATGTTATTGCGGATTACGAAATTTATGTCCTCGATCGATGGGACTGGATATGTTGGAACTGTTTTTATTAGGTGTCCTTCCGACATCCAATTTTAGTTTACTGTTAATTTAAGAGTTTTGAATTTAAATAAAATATTTATAATAAATTTGTAGATATTTTTGCAAAGAAATTGATGTTTCAGAAAAAAAATACTTTTTATAAAATCAAGAAAAAAATACACTCCCCTATTCCTTATAGCGGCTGGAATACCCCAAGGGATTGTACTTTGACCTATCATTTCTCTTATTTAAGAATCAGTTGTAATAACATCAAACCAGACATATTACGTTTACCAGCTAATGTCATTTTTCAGTAATATCAATATAATAGTATCTGATGTACCCCAAGGAAATATACTTGGACCTATCATTTATTTTACTTAGGGTATATAATAATTTAATATTAGGTAATAGATTTCACTTAATTTATTGATAAATATAATCTTCCTAAAACTATTTTTATAATTATTTGATGTACCCCAAGGTTGAGTCCTTTGACCGTTATTTTTTATATAATATTTTTATAAGTATCAGATACACTAACGTAATACTAGTTATTAAATACAGTGGAACCTCGCTTAACGAGTTTAATCCGTTCCAAAATTTCCGGATTTTTACTCGTATAGCGAAACATATTTAAAATACACACAATAAGTGTACACGACTTTTAAAAATGATATAGCAGGCGCGCAATTCGGGACTTTTCTTCTCAACGTCACTCGTTATTCAAAACGTCGCTTGTTAAGCGAGTCATGTTTCTTATAATTAATTTTGCTCGTTAAGCGAAATGCTCGTTACGCATTACGTATTATATTTTGAATCTTTTAATAAAATTTCTAATAGTATATGCTGTACCTCAAGGGAGTGTACTTTGTCCTATCATTTTTATTTTATATGTATCAGTTGTGACAACATCAAAAAAGTATTTGTAGCAGTTAACTTTGTCCCATCAGTCTATTTATTTAAGTATATTTGTAGATACTTTAGTATATAGTTCAATAAAAATATATTATATAAATATTCTCAATGGTTGTTTTATTTTTTATTAGAAATGATTTGGGATAAGCCCCTATTCCTTATAGTAGTGGGAATACCCCAAGGGATTGTACTTTGACTTATCATTTCTCTTATTTAAGAATCAGTTGTAATAACATCAAACCAGACACGTAACGTTTACCAACTAATGTCATATTTTCAGTAATATCAATATAATAGTAGTTGATGTACCCCAAGGAAATATACTTGGACTTATCATTTATTTTATTTAGGGTAATACTAATTTAATATTAGGTAACAGATTTCACATCATTTATTGATAAATATAATTTTCCTAAAACTATTTTTATAATTGTTTGATGTACCCCAAGATTGAGTTCTTTAACCTGTCTTTTTTTTATATAAGTATCAGATACACTAACGTAATACTAGTTAATAAATACAGTGGAACCTCGGTTAACAAGTTTAATCCGTTCCAAAATTTCCGGACTTTTACTCGTATAGCGAAACATATTCAAAATACACATAACATGTGTACACAAGTTTTAAAAATGATGTAGCAGGCGCGCAATTCGGGACTTCACTTCTCATCGTCACTCGTTGTGCAAAACGTCGCTCGTTAAGCAAGTCATGTTTCTTATAATTAACTTTGCTCGTTATGCGAGGTGCTCGTTAAGCGAGGTTCCACTGTATTATAATTTGAATCTTTTTAATAAAATTTCTAATAGTATATGATGTACCTCAAGGGAGTGTACTTTATCCTATCATTTTTTGTTTTATATGTATCAGTTGTAACAACATCAAAAAAGTATTTGTAGCAGTTAACTTTGTCCCATCAGTCTATTTATTTCAGTATATTTGTAGATAATTTAGTATATAGTTCAATAAAAATATATTATATAAACGTTTTAAATGGTTGTTTTTGTATACTGTTTTATTTTTTTATTAGAAATGATTTGGGATAAGCCCCTATTCCTTATAGTAGCTGGAATACCCCAAGGGATTGTACTTTGACCTATCATTTCTCTTATTTAAGAATCAGTTGTAATAACATCAAACCAGACATATTACGTTTACCAACTAATGTCATTTTTTCAGTAATATCAATATAATAGTATCTGATGTACCCCAAGGAAATATACTTGGACCTATCATTTATTTTACTTAGGCTATATAATATTAGGTAATAGATTTCACTTTATTTATTGATAAATATAATCTTCCTAAAACTATTTTTTATAATTGTTTGATGTACCCCAAGGTTGAGTCCTTTGACCTGTCTTTTTTTTTATATAAGTATCAGATACACTAACATAATACTAGTTAATAAAATTTCCGGATTTTTACTCGTATAGCGAAACATATTCAAAATACACAAATTGTACACAAATTTTAAAACTTCTCTTCTCATCATCACTCGTTATGCGAAACGTCGCTCGTTTCAGCATGTCATGTTTCTTACAATTAATTTTGCTCGTTAGGCGAGGTGCTCGTTAAGTATTATATTTTGAATCTTTCTAATAAAATTTCTAATAGTATATGATGTACCTCAAGGGAGTGTACTGTGTCCTATCATTTTTATTTTATATGTATCAGTTGTAACAATATCAAAAAAGTTATTGTAACAGTTAACTTTGTCCCATCAGTCTATTTATTTATATATATTTGTAGATACTACAGTAAAAATATATTATATAAACGTTCTAAATGGTTGTTGTTGTATACTGTTTTATTTTTTTATTAGAAATGATTCGGGATAAGCGAATAAGTTGTTGTATTACATTGATTTGTTGGTGGAGATAATCAATAATTTATTAGAAAAAAAAGGGGAAAGCTGTTTACGTCGGATTTATGGCGGTAGTAGTAGTAGTAGTTTAGAGACATCTGGTCTGCTATAGTAAACTTGCGAGAAGACATATTTGGAGCTGTGGGCTTTTCATTTTTTCTCATCTTCTCTCTCTCAATATATATAAATATATCTATAGTATTTCCTTTCTCTCGCACTCACTTTTCTTGATAGACCTTTTCCGGACGTGTCAGCTGCAAAAGATTGCGAACGGGGCGCGGGAGGGAGCTCTGGCTGCGGCAAGATAAGGAAAACAGTTGCAATAATACCTAAGTTGTCGTGAGTTCGGGGGGTGTTATCTCGCGAGCGATTGACTTGCTCAGATGGTGCTGTCTGCGGAGGAGCAGAGGAGGAAAAGGCCGTTTAGATTATCGGAGACAACTTAATTAAATCTTCGACGTTGGAAGTGAAAGCGTTTATCAGATGAACGCCACTTTTACATCACTTTTATTCGTTCCCTCCCGGGATGTGTCTACAAAGTGCACGCAGATCGATCCGCAAGAAAGCAACGTCCGGTCGACCTCTTTCCTTTCCTTTCGGCCTCAGAAGCAATGGACTTAATCTGGATTTTATGGCTTGTAACTGGTTAACTGGTGGAATGCGTATCAACTTGCCGGAAGGAAGAGACCAGACAGAGTCGGAGTGGAGGAACGAAGACGGGAAGTCAGTCGCTCCGCATCTGGCCGGATGGAAACGGACAACAATCTTCCTGCACTCTAATGCAACTCCGTAATGGGCCGCAACTCTGATTGCGCCTTCCAATATTTATCCTTTCTTTGTACGAGACTCCTTTTCCATTCCGCTAAGTGACATACACTCACTTCCTGTCTTTATACTGCTGCACACAACTTCAGATTTTGTTCACTTCCAACTAATTTATTTGACCTTAATACAATTACACAAAAAGCAACGACTATTTCCCATGAACTAATCTAAAAAGGTAAATTCAAACTGCTTCAATTCCAAATATCTATAAACATCTTCAAACTAAACAATATAGTGATTTATTGAAACTATAATTCAGTTATGTTTTACAAATTAATTACTGAAATTAACTAATTTACTTTACATTTTACATTTTTTTCTCTAATTTGGAACTTGTTGATTAATTTATTAGTCATTTAAATTGATTTTATTGAAAGACAATAGAAAATTAAATTTAATTTTATTGAAAAATGTGAAAGTTTTAAATTATTTTTTTATGCCTGTGAACGGATTTTATGGCACGGAATTATGTTTATGCGAACAATAAAGCTTTCGGCGATTTTTACTGTCCGCATGAAATATCTCTCCTTTAAAGTTAAAAAAACGTATATAATAATAGAGGAAGAGGGTTGGTTTTTATGGCCGATCGTAAATATGCTTAATCAAAAAGAAAAAGAGTAGAGAAAAATTGGGTTATCTTTGAGCGGAAATGAATGTTTTCTCTATATATATTTTTTTAGTCGGATGGAAAAAAAAAGAAGGGGACTTTTGACCCCGACGAGAGAGGAAATTATTGTTTTCCCGAGATTAAAGTGCATTCCGCTGGGGTTGTTCACAAAAACGTACGTACGTATGTGCGAGTGCACACACAAATGTATGAGATTTTCGGTGTAGTCGGGAAATTCTCCTGGGGGCATTTGCCCGGAGCTCGCATCGTCAAATGTCCCGGAGAAATCCAATCCCGGGGTGCGTGTGTGTGTGTACTCTCTTCCTCTTCATCCTCTTCTTTCCCATCCTCAGCAGCAGCCGCAAAGAGAAGAGAGATTGACTCGTGAAAGGGGGAAATGTTTTGGCAGTTCATAAAAGCTCGAACTTAAGGAAACAAGTCGAAAAAAAAATGTAGAGTCAAGGGATGAAGAAAATAGACAAAATACGAAACAGCAACAACTAAAAAGAAAAATATATATAGAAGTAGAAGGAAATTGAACGGAAAATAGGTCGAATAACGAAAGAAAATGTACAAATTCCTAGTGGATTTCCAACGGACGTTCGTGTTTAATAAAACTGGTGTTTTGGAAATTAGTCCTGCGAGCGGCTGTTGCTTTTCCTGCTGGAAGTGTTTAACGAATTCATGAAACTATCCTCCACCTCCCATCTCGCAGCTGGATTTGCATTTAATATGCGCCACATTTACTGCAAAATCAACACACTCCTTTCTTCGGGGGAAAATCCACTTCGGAACTTCGCGCCGATCGAACAACAAAATAAAAAACACAGTACGAGAAACGGAAATTGCGGATGAAACACAAAAAGGAGAAGGAAAAGAAAACAAAGCGGAAACACACTTAATTTCTACGCCAAACCGGAAGAACGTTTAAAAGCTTATTCACTGATCCATCTGCTATAGTTTTTGTTTTTGCATTACTAAATATTAATAAAAGAATTAATTCTAATTCATAATAAGATAATTCAAGTTATAAATCAATTACTTCTCAATTTATATCTTAAAATAAATCAAAATTATTTTTGAATTATAAAATCAATTCTGAAAAGAAAGTAAGCCAAATAAAAGTAAATCTTCTCAAAATGAACAAATAATAATAATATATTCTGAAGTCTCATTCGGCTGAAGAATGGTAAAATTCGCCCACACTTCATGATGAAAAACCAGGCCATCTCCTGATTCACATCTGTAACAGACACCCGGTCATCTACATCGAACATTAGAACATAAACATGATGTCCCGAAAAGACATTTGTCTATACATCAGCGTTTTCCAAACTGTGAGGCGCGGACTAGTCTAAGGGGAGGCGCTAATATTAGTAGCAGTGAGCAATTTTCCAAAAATCTGCTAAAGTATAGATACATTCCTATGCTCTTATCCATATTGCTGTAATACGCGTTCAAAGTTAAAAAATTAAAAAATTGAAATTAAAACGTTCGAAAAAGCAGTGTTTTCACATTTCATTGATTTACTCGAAAACTATAATAGATATAATTAATCCCATATATGCATATGAAAGCTGAATGTTTGGGGAATCCAACAAATATAGATACTTTCTTGTGCTTTTATCCATATTGCTGTAATACGTGTTCAAAGTTGAAAAATTGAAATTAAAACGTTCGAAAAAGCAGTGTTTCCACATTTCATTGATTTACTCGAAAACTATAATAGATAGAATTAATCCAATATATGCATATGAAAGCTGAATGTTTGGGGAATCCAGCAAGTATAGATGCATTCCTGTGCTCTTATCCATATTGCTGTAATACGTGTTTCTTTTATGAAATGGAGGGTTGCGGGGAGGCGCTAAATGATTACATACTTTTGAGGGAGACGTAGTAACATCAAGTTTGGAAACCACTGCTATACATCGTCTTCTCAAGCGCTGCAGCAACTTTCTGCTGCGCGATTTTCTGCATTTTTTGGTGAGTTTAATTTGTTGTTGAATTCTGTTGTCCTGAAGGTCTTTAGGTAGATCACACGTCTTTTTATTAAGTGGCCTTACTTTGATGTTAGGTATATCAGGTATAGGTTTTGTTGGCCTCTTCTCACGTTTATCTTGAAAACATTCAGAGATTTTTTGTTTGCAAAATACTTCTTATCTGTTGAATTAGCACGTTCTTGTATCATTTTGAAGACCTCGGCACTTCCATCTTTGGTTTACGTTGTAGTAGTTTTTTGGGGATTCTTTCCTCGGTCTTCCGCATTTCCGCTTTCCCTACTCCCAACCGGAACCCATGGCCTCCGAAGGGCAAGATGATGTATCGGTGCCCTCTGCTTCCCGCTCCACACTCGATTCTAAACGAAGTCAAAAAACAGAAATATGTTTTATCACAATCGAACTGATTTTTTGTTAATTAATTCGTATTTATTTAATTAATGTTACATGTATTTTCGTAAAAAATGTTATATTTTCTCTCAATGTTCATTTAGCAATTAAAGTAAAATTTAATGTAATTTTCCTATAAATTAATAAATTTCTTTTCGTAATAAATTCAGAAATTTAAAAACACCAAAAGTAGACTTTTTTAGTCTTTTACGAACACATTATTACGTAATAAATTAATTACTGGTAATACTAGAATGTTATTAAATGGATTTAATAATTAAAATGTAAAATTTCCATATTGATTACAATTATAATACATTTAAAATGTACATTTAAATTAATACTCGATACGATTGTTTTATTTCATTTATTTTCAGTAATGATTTCTGCTAAATAATTTATCGAATGAAGTTTATGATTTTATTACAGATGACTGTAATTAAACATTGTTAATAGCGCACGCACCCAAAACACACGCAACGAAACAAGCAGTAAACTATTAAGCTGACC
>NW_017096992.1:50131-67510 GCF_001412225.1 Nicrophorus vespilloides
TAATATTTCTGCATTGTTATTTTAGTAATAATCATAACAATATAGTTTAAATTAGCTACATTTTATATAATCATATTTAGTTTTGAATTTGTAGAAAGTTTTCTTTGGGAGATTCATAATTTGATTACTATTAAATTATTGCAAGAAATAATACATTTTATAAATGAGATTAACTGTACAAATTGCCATAAAATTTTATGTAAATAATAAATATTTTCGTACAAATCATATAAAAAATTAATAATATCTTAGATTGAAGTTAATAATATATTGAAGTAAGTTTCTGGTAAAATCAATTTTAAATGTAATTATTAAGAAGTTTATGAATGAAAAGTTTTATAATTTCATATACTTAAACTATTGAAATCAAATAAATCGAAAATCGAATGAAATAAAAAAAATAGATTTTATAAATTTGTAAATAAATAATGAATATTATATAGTTAAAGTATAAAAATAAGAGACATAGATTTTTATTTTGTTTATATTTTAATTACTTTTATTGAAATCAAATATTAACTGAGAAATGACAAGAAATATAGTTTATTTCTTCTTATTAAATTTAAAATGTAAATCGTAAAAATTTAAATTTGTTATTAAATCAACTGAAAATAATTAATATAAAGAAGTTAATGAAAGGAAGAAATATAGATTTTTAAGTATTGATAAAATCTTAAACAAATTTTTCAAAAATTCTTATAAAACTTACATAAAAGTAGAAATAACATACTTTTTTTATTTATACTCTTTTAAATTTAAATTTCTTATATAGATCAATATAAATAATACATATAAGAGTCTTAACAGTCAGATTTTCATTCAATTTGTTAAAATCTGGATCTATTGATTCAATGCAATTAATAAATACTATATAGTTACGAAATATAGATTTAGAATAAATGGAGCAAAGCATAATTTCTTAATATAAACTATACACATTTAAATTTATTATTAAATCAACTGTAAATAATTAATATAAAAAGTTAATGAAACGAAGAAAAATAGATTCTTAAGTATTGATAAAATCTTAAACAAATTATTCAAACATTCTTATAAAACTTATAATAAAAGTAGAAAAAACATACATTTTTTGATTTTTACTGTTTAAAATTTAAATTTCTTACATACATAAATGTAAATAATACATATAAGAGTGTTAATAGTCAGACTTTGATTCGATTTGTAAAAATCTGGATCTATTGAATCAATGCAAATTCAATTAATAAATATTATATAGTTATGAAACATAGATTTAGAATAGAAGAAACGAAGTTATCATTTCTTAATATAAACTATACACATTTAAATTTATTGTTAAATCAACTGTAAATAATTAATATAAAGAAGTTAATGAAACGAAGAAATATAGATTCTTAAGTATTGATAAAATCTTAAACAAATTATTCAAAAATTCTTATAAAACTTATAATAAAAGTAGAAAAAACACATTTTTTTGATTTTTACTGTTTTAAACTTAAATTTCTTACATACATCAATGTAAATAATATATATAAGAGTGTTAATAGTCAGACTTCGATTCGATTTGTAAAAATCTGGATCTATTGATTTAATGTAAATGCAATTAACAAATATTTTCTAGTTTTGAAACATAGATTTAGAATAGAAGTAACGAAGTTATCATTTCTTAATATAAACTAAATATAAACTAAACACATTTAAATTTATTGTTAAATCAAATCTAAATAATTAATTTTAACAATTTCTTATAAAAGTTATAATAAAAGTAGTAAAAACATAGATTTTAATTCAATTAATAATTTCTAATACTTTACATTGTTATATTTAAATTTCTTACAAAATTCAATGTAAATAATAAATATACAAGTTTGATTTGATTTGTAAAAATTTGGATATATTGAATCAATGCAAGGTGAAAACAAAACATGTAGCTTTGCTGTACACCTCTCGAGAATGCAAAGAGAAACATGCTGGAACGTCAAGGAGAAAATTAAATCACCTGACGAATGTGAATAAAAGATGAGACGCGAAAAACTGCACATTCGTCGCAATATCAAACAAATTCCAATTTATAACAAACATTTAAACTTTTAGATAAATAAATTTAAGTGATTTATTTGACGTGATGGTGATCGGATCAGAAACGTTATTTTATTTGTGCAGGAGGGTGAAAAATAGAAATAGAATAAACGAGGGAGGGAAATAGTAATTTATGTGATTTTAAGCTGTTGGCGGAATAATGGAGAGCCACTAGTGCGAGGACGGCGATAGCATTTAATGTCGTGAGCCGGAGGAGATCGGAACAATTACTACTATGATAATGTGATTGAAATATGGAAGAAGGATTTTGGCTGAGCGAAAGCGAGAGAAAGATGAAAATTTCAATTTGTATGATTTAAGAGGATGACTGCCGAAGGATTTTTCGTCCTGGGACAATTACAGATTGGGCCATGGTAATAATGTAACGCTCGATGGAAGCGCAAGAATGAGACGAAGAAACGTAGATTAAGAATAGGAAGGACGGAGAGAGAGAGAAATTTAATTTCGAAGTTGATTAACCGAGGTAACCCAAGGCGATCCATTATATTCCGTTCCTCGCAGCAGATGTTATAATCCTTCTTAGCGAGTCTCCATTTTTCTCCAAACGAAGAATAAATTAAAATCCTAGCAGATTGCGAGAAGATGATTTATTCTACGACTATTTTTATTTGTTTGTCTGAGTCTGAGTTTGCGAATGATGGTTTTAAGTGAATGGATGAAGCTTGTTGATCTATTCCTCCGTTCGGATATTCGAAGGATTTTCCGAAAACCCGAATTGCATCCTGAACACGTTGCGGTCACCCCCAGTACGTGACTTTGGACGAGGACTGGTCGAGCCGTCGGCCTACAAATGAGGATGCTGCTCTCCTCGATCATCACCCTCTCCGAAGACTAAAAACAAGGATGGAGATATCCATAGTATGGATGCGTGGAAGTAAGATAGATGGAAGCGTTAAATCATTGGATTTTAATTAGATTTTTCCAAAAATTTCATTTCGCGTCACCACATTTCTTCGTCTTTTATTTTCATTATTATTTTGTTTTGCAAGGGTCTCTTCGTATTTTATGCGATGCCGCATTGCAGAAGGATGTAGGGTGAAGGTGGGTCCGGACTATTTTATAATTACGACCGGCATTTCCGGAATTTCCCGGTCAACAGGAAGGACACAGAAACAAAATGAAAGTAAAACAAATAATGGGATCGCACGGAATACTAATTCATCAAACAAAACATATCCGACGGACTTTTAATTATGTCGCACCGTTAATATACGGCTTTTACACAACACACAAATAGAAGCTGTTAAGCGTGGTTTAGAAAATACTTGTGATGTTTGCAACTACTTTGAGTATAATGAGAGTATGCAGAGAGTATAAGAAAATAGTTGATCAATTTGTGTAGTTTTGACAATAGAATAAGTAAAAGACAAAATTAAGAAAGAAATAGAAATAATTTGTAAATTTGTTTATAATAATTGAAAATTAATAAATTAATAGAATTATATGCAGATACAGAAGTCTAAATTGATAAATTAATAAATGCATAACTAAATCTAAATACAAATGATATAAAAGTAATAATTATTTTGAAAATGTTTATGTAAAAAATAAATTCTTCTATAATTTTTTATAAAAATTTCTTTAATAGAAAAACCTTTCATTGTAATTATTATTTGGAAATGTTAAATTATGTTTTTTTTTGTAATGTTGCAATGATTTTGATAAACATTTGTTCTTAAATTCTCTAAAATATATGTGAAAAATGTTTCGTTCATAAATAAAATAAAATTTCCTTAATAATTACAAAGGTAAAAGTTAGTAGTAATGAAATTAATTATAAAGCTAATGGTAATATATCATTAATATAAAAGTGCAGATCTGTATTTCTTGTAATAAGTTCGAAAAATTGTTTGTAATCAATGAAAAGATAAAAGTAATAATGAAAATAACAATAATAGATTTTTATGCTTTGTTTTTATATTTGTTAATATTAGAAGGAAGTTGAAGTAAACTTTGTTTTACTCTGGGCTTCTGTTCCTACAAAAGACGTCGTAAATCGAATCGGCGTAAAATGAACCCATATTTACAGTGTGGTAAATATAGGGTTTAGTTCTATATAAGTGTAAAATCAATAATTAATAAGCGTTAATCGGCGATAATAGGCGTAAATCGAAACGGCGCAAAACGACGTTCACATGTATAAACTTTCATTGAATTAAGAAATATTGTAAAAAGATAATAATTTTCAAGTTATTAATGAAACTAGTCACAAAGGAAAATAAAAACATTATAAAATGTTATGAATATGAATAATACATGTAATATTCAAATTTATTATATAAATAGTGAAAATGATGTAAATATCAACAGAAATAAAATTAATTTCAGTTAAAAGAAAAACTTTTGATAAAAGTTTGGAAAATTGTAAAAATTATTATAATATAGTAATACAAAATAATGTAATAAACTAAGTGAAAATTACTTGTAATCTGTTTAAAAAAGTAGTTTGAAGTAGATGAAGTCTCTGTGAATACTCCGAATTCTTTTTTCAAATAAACTAAACCTTAATCACTTAATCATCAATAGAAATAAAGCATCAATTACCATAGACTAAAACGAGAAAATTTGAAGAAGAAAGGGCAAGCACAAGTCTTGCGCAACTAACATTAAAACAAACTCATATGAAAGTGATTAAGAAGGATATTACTGTAAACATGACTGAAGAAACATTACAAATGTGTTGAACTAATTGTAGTTCACTAATTAATTTTTATTTCTTTTGTATTTTCAATTTTATAATTGAAAATAATAGTAAGGGAATTTGGTAAATAAAATTAAATCAAAATTTGATTTTAAATTTTAACTAACCAATTTAAATTGCTTTTTTTTAATTTCAACCGAAACTAAACCAAAATTTTTAGACGAATCGAAACTGAAAAACATTTACTTGGAACGTAACCGTAAACCGGAAAGAAATTAATTTCGGTTCGACTCTCTGTTAATAACAAATAAAAATATAGAATCTAAGATTAATTATTATAATGAAAATATTTAGTGTGATTTCGTTTACATGTGCGTATTTAGAGTAGTTTATGTATAAGAGATATTCGAATTAACTAGATATAGTATACGTTATATAATAGTATAAATACTAAAACTATATAATGGAAACAATAGCTTTAATACCAATAGAACAGTGGTCAAATTACATAAATAAATGTAGTTTAAGTGTTAAAAGTATTATCTTTAATAGATTTAGTATACGTTAAATAACTATTGATATACTGAAACTATTTAATGTAATTTCAGTATTAGAAATACAGTTAAATTGAGAATAGTGATAGCGATGTTAGCGTGAGAGACTGTGGAAAATGGTGGCAATGATGGAAGTAATAGGGCGCTTAACATACAGGCTATAAACTTTGCAAATAGCTGCAGTAAGGAAAGATGCAGGAAATAGAAAGCTTTTGTCAATTTTCTGCTGATACTTCTCAATATCTATTGTGCGCAAAAAGAAGCCGCATTTTCAGGAAAGCCGCCGTACCGAAAACGTAATAAGGTCGTCGGAGCAGAAAGTCCGCACAGCAAAATTGGATTTGCATATTTCCACTGGATGCCTCTAAAATTCTTTGCACAAAAAAAAATATAAAAAAAAAATAAAACAGTATATGTGTCTGCGTGTATATGATTACAGTCACGTTATCCAATTCGCATTTATGTATTACTTTACAATATCGAGTTCTTCGGATAAGAACACAACAAAATTTGATCTCAATATACAAAAAAACTATTTTAATTTTTTTATCTTATTGGATTTTTCATATCAATTTTGTTGATTTCTAATATTCATTCAATTCTATTAATTAACTTGAATTTATACATTATTTTGATTAAAACTTTGAACATTGTTTATAGTTTAAATTCACTTGAAACTATTAATTTAGTAACAAATTATGCAATAATTACAAATAGTGATTCAATGCGATTTTCTATGGAACTCGAAACGTATGTTTCGACATTTCGTATTTGGAGATGAGCTTGGCCCTAATTGCATGGTAATCATTGCCATTACGTTCAATTTACAGGGCCCGGAATCGTTATGCGATTTGTAATTAGCCGCTATTGCGATTTCCGAACCCATCATAAGAACATTACCCGGCGCATCCGCCCATCATTTCCTGCTTGCTTGCATGCATTTCGACTAATTAATCTTTAAGCGTTTACCGCCCTCTGCACATATTCTTTAATTATTTCAACATTTGCAGATTCGAGAGAGAGAAAACGCATTTCGCGAAGAGCTTCCTGCAGTCACCAACTAACACTCTTTAAGCAGGAATTATGCAATCTAGGAAACGAGGTCAACGTGATTTCGTAATAGAAACGCAATTAGCTGCTTCGTAATAATATTATTATGCCGGAACTTCACGTATTCCCATGTCTATTATGTTACATTTAGTAAACTAAATTAAACGAAAAGCATGTAGATTTCTATTATTTATGTAATAATTGAATTATCACAGTAACAAATATTATTTAACAAAAAAAATTGGGTGTCCCAAAATGAAGTGATATTTTACTTTATTAATAAAATACATTTTATATTTGAAACATATCAAATGTGTAAGACTACAAAGAAGTTTACAAGCTTTCAAAACATTTGTAAAATGAGCCAAACTTGTATATTAGGTCTACCAATTACTTTATAAGTACTTATAAAGTACAGGTGTCCCCAGACTTACAACAATTTCGACTTATGAACAACCCTTTGGAATGGAACTAGTTCGTAAGTCGGAGAATTCCTGCACTATTATTATACTACTGTAATAAATAATAAAGAATTTTAGAAGAAAGTTGTGATTTACATTAGCAGTTAGAACTTAATATTAAGAAAAGTAAAGCTGCTTACAGACTATATTTAAAATGAGATATATTTATAAACAAGGTGTACCAACTACTTTTTAAGTAAGATAGACTAGTATACTATTTATATGTTACGCATTTTCATTAAGAATTGGGTGTCCCAAAATAAAGTGATATTTTATTTTATTAAAAAAACACATTTCATATTTGATAATTGATAATATTTTTACTTTATTATAAAGTGGAGACATGGAGGTTATATGTGATACAAAACATATTTGTCAGATGTTAATCTTTTGTTAAAATTTTCAATAAAGTAAAAAAAAATATTTGAAAAAAAAAATTTCTTCTGACTTTATTTTATAATAATATATAAAATAGATGAATACTTTATTAAAAAATGTAACATTTTTAGTTGAAATAAAAAAAAATCATAAGAATTCTGCATTAATATAATATAGTTTTTTTTAAATGAATAATTGTATGAGACTAATTAGTGTATACAAGCTGCGACGATTGTGTAATTAGGGGAAATTTCGTGAAGGCAGAGAGTATTTCCATAACCGTGGAAATAACGTAACCGACCAACTTTGGTCAACATCCGAAACAAACGAGGGATGTAGAACGACCGCATTAGTCCATAAAGTGCGCTAAATAAGTTGGACCGGAAATAAACTGAATGGGATGCATTCGTTCATCCCTTTTGTGTCTTTATTTATTCTATTTATATTTCTTTGTTTAGTACAAACACATACAAAAAAAATGAAATATATGAAGCAATGCGACGTAAATAATGGTCGTCGTCGTATACTTTTTGATGTACCATAAGTACAGAATGATAAATCTGCACGATGGGGGATGAAGCGTGTATATGTGTGTATAAGCTATGGAGTCTATTTGCGGAGTTGGCAGGCCTGATAATAATATTCTGGTGACATCGTTTGTAATTCTAGGTGGCATCCACCTGATCTGCTCGATCAGAGGCCAATTTTCTGGTCCGGTCAGCACCGCAGCGTGCGCCAGGTGAACAAAAATAGATTGCGTAATTACCAAAGAGAGGATGGAGGGGTTTGCTTCTTTTTTTTGTTTTTGGTTGGTGGATGGAGGTTTTTGTTCGCTCCATGTGCGGGCATTATTTTCGCGACACACCGAGCCGATCGATCAAACTTCAATTTGTATCGCCATCAATATGCTAAATGTAATTAGCGATCGACTATATAGCCTCGATGATTACCATTTTTGTGTGCATGAGGGGTTTTTGCTTCAATAAAATATATTGTTTAATAATAGCATTTCACGTCCCGACGGTCGCGTCTGATTAGCGTCAGCTGCGTCGCTCGCTTCCAAGTGCACACTAATTAGCAATGTAAACGGCCCTTGCTTCCCATAAAACCGGTTTCCGCTTTTATTGCCCGGAATTCGTCCGTCTCTCTCTTATTAATTCAAATATTATAATTAATGTTTATTGTCTGGCTGCGAACAAAGCGTTTGCCTCGGGTTGCGGCTCGAAGATGATGATGCAAATGCTAAATACACGATGATTATGATGATACCGTCGAGGACCGGCTTTAGAAAGAGACACACTGGAATTGAGAGAGATCTAAACACATTTCATTACAACAAGAAAAGTGTTTACAAGATGATTGTCATTTCCATTAAAATTTAGAGATAAGTCTTCAATTTTTCTTTATTATAATGCTGCTTACACACTGTTTGTGTAAGACTAGAAAGAAGTTTATAAGCCGGTTGTGCTTCCAAAACATTTGTAAAATGAGCCAAACATGTATATTAGGTCTACCAATTACTTTATAAATACAGGTATCCCCGAGTTACGAACTCCCCGACTTACGAACAAAATTCTAAAAGCTCTAACTTGTTACAAGCAGATATATAGTGATAAAAAAAAATAACTGTCCAAACAAAAATTGATAATTTCTTTAATAAAATATAATATTTTTAGAAGATCTGTACTATCTGTCTACATTGAAAAGTATTTGTAAGTATGAATTGTGTTTATTTTAATCTATTTTTTCAACGGAATTTAACATATATAAAAGTAAAAGCCATGATAAAATGTGCTAAGATAAATATATTTTGAAATTTTTAAAATTCCCGCGACTTACGAACAAATTTGACTTACGAACAACCCATTTGGAATATAAAATATATAAAAGTTAAAGCCATGATAAAATGTGCTAAGATAAATATATTTTGAAATTTTTAAAATTCCCGCGTCTTACGAATAAATTTGACTTACGAACAACCCTTTTGGAATTTAACATATATAAAAGTAAAGGCCATGATAAAATGTGCTAAGATAAATATATTTTGAAATTTTTAAAATTCCCGCGACTTACGAACAAATTTGACTTACGAACAACCCTTTGGAATGGAACTAGTTCGTAAGTCGGGGGATACCTGTACTAGTATTATACTACTGTATTAAATAACAGAGAAGTTTAGAAGAATGTTGTGGTTTGCATTAGCAGTTAGCACCTAATGTTAAAAAAAACTACTATATTTAAAATGAGATACATTTATATACAAGGTGTACTAACTACTTTTTAAGTAAGATTGACTAGTATACTGTTGATATGTTACAGGAAGGTTCTTATTTTCATTAACAATTACATCAGATTATAAAGAAATTGTTGTAATATTGTTTACAGACTATATGGAAAATGAGCCATAAGTTAAATCAAGAGTACAAACTAGTTTAAAAATTTGGTAGCTATTGCATAAAAAAACGTTGACATTAGCACGTGGAATGTGTAAAATGTGTACCAACTACTTTTATTAATCGGACAGCCTAGAATGCTATTGCTATATTACAAGAAAGTTCTTATTTTTATTAGCAATTAGATCAGAAAAAAGGGCGACTAATAGCCGAATGGTTAAGTCGCCGATTCGAATCCTGTTAAGATATTTTTGTTATAATGTTGTTTACAGACTATGTACATTGAGACATATAGTTAAATCAAGTGTACCAACTAGTTTAATAGCCAACTATTGCATAACTATTGCTACCAACTATTGCAAAAATAAGAAATAAGTTGACAAGAAAGTTGTTATTTCCATTACCATTTGTAATAGAATGTGAATATTCATGTGAGATATTCATATAAATCAACCAACTACTTTTATTAATAGGACAGCCTAGAATGCTATTGCTATGTTACAAGAAGGTTCTTATTTTTATTAGCAATTAGATCAGAATCTTCAGATATTTTTGTTATAATGTTGTTTACAGACTATAGTACAATGAGACATACATCTAAGTCAGGTATACCAATTGTTTTAAAAATATTGCATAAAAAGGAAAAACTTTGACAAGAAAAGTGACATTTTTATTAGGACTTACAACAGAATATTAAGTTATTTTTAAATTGTAAAGTTACTTACAGACTATATGCAAAATGAGATAGACATGTAAGTCAGGTATACCAACTATTTTTATATGTAGAATGCTATTACTACTAAAAGAGGGTTCTTATATTCATTAACAATTAGATCAGAATGTTAAAGAAATTGTTGTTGCAATTTTGATTACAGACTAGAAGTAACATGAGATATAATTGTAAAACAGATGTTTCAACTACTGTTTTATTGCTATACTATTGCTATGTTACAAGAAAGTTCTCATTTTCATTAGCTATGAGATCAGAATGTTAAGAAATGTTTGTGGTCTAATGCTGTTTACTATATGTAAAAATGAGAAATCAGGCGTACCAACTATTTTAGAAGTATGATGGTTATTGCAGAAGAAAAACGTTGACAAGAAGGTTGACATTTTCATTAACACTTAATAGAACGTTTCGATTGTTTTTTAATTGTAAAGTTAAACTTATAGTTAAATCAGGTGTACCAACTAGTTCTTATGTATAATACCAATTGTATTAATAAAGAAAAACGTTTACAAGATGTTATTTTGTGTATACATTTTGTATTTACGTCAACAAGTATTAATAACATATAAAAATATTTGTAACGTGTGAAATAATTACCTCTTATTTACACATTTTATGTAAGATTTATGTAGTATTCTCTTTGATAAATAATAAAATTTTAGGAGATGTAATAAAAACTTAAGACGATAATAATGATGATGACGAGGGTGGTGGTGATGATGATGATGATACGAAGAAAGGGACAAGAGAATGTATTTCTCCTTTCAAATCCAACTGCCTGCGTGTCTCAAACCTTGTCTGAGATCTAGTATATGTGTGCAAGGGTGTGCAACAATATTGATGGTCGTCGTAACACGAATCCCGGCGTGTAACTTTCCATCTTTACAGTCGGCCACATAGTGCAGCCGCATGTTAAGGACAAGGGAATTCAATTACGGTGTCTTGTACGACGTAAGATTGATACTGGAGGTCCCCTCTGCATTATTAATAACGCCCACCTAAAATCGTAAATTAATAACACACGACGACGACGACAGCGACGAGACGAGAGCTTCATCATCCCCTAATACAAAACGCATTTCCCCTTTTCATTCAATTCCCTTTGGGAGAGTAATCATGATTTGTCATATTCTACGACACTCTTCAAGAACAATCGCTGCAAATGTGGACACAATATTTATATAAAAAAAACTTTACTCGTACATTAATTCTAAAAGTCCAAAAACAAAATAAATAATTAGAAAACTAAACTAATTCATCAACGATTGTTTTTTTTATATAATTAAGCAAATTATTATAATAAAACAACAATTAATTGGATATTCCAAGTTTGAACAAATTGAGTGAAAGTTTTGTAAATCCAATTCATCAACGAACATTTATATAATCAACAGAATATAATTATTACAAAAAAGACTGAGTTCTAGTATTACTCAATAATTAAATCAAGATTTTAACTGCAAACTAATTGTAGGACAGATCTTACAATATTCTAATATTATTGATAAGTAATCCACAAAACTAATTACAATTTTTTAATCAATTAATTTAAAATTATTTAAAATTAAATTGAAATATGTTCAAGTTTAAAAAAATGTGTTAAAATTATTTAAATTTTAAACAATTTCATATATATTTTTCAATAATAACAAATTTTAAAAGATATAAAATTTTGTAATTTAAAATTTTCACTTTCCAATATTTTTTTTGTAACAAAAATTAAATCATCAAATTATTATACAATATGAAATGTAACAATTGTATAAGATTAATTAAATTAAGTTTTGATGTTGAGTTTGATTGTTGAGTTGACTTCCTGAATTCTAGGTTGAATACACTCTGCGACTAATTTTCGTAACGCAACAATGCTGGAAGCTTAGAACAAGATATCAGAACGGAACGGAATTTTGAAGTGTCCTTACACATCCCACCCACCAACTCCACCTATATTACTACGCCCATCCGCCTATACCATCTGCTTCGGTCGTTTCCAGAATTTCTTAAACGAACTAAAAATCAATACTCCATCTCATCTTCACGACAAAACAAAACATAGTTTATACAAAAATTTCATAAATTCCAATAAAACTTTGAATATATCAACAACAATCTCAGTTAAATTAGAAACAATAAAATAAAATCATTTTACATCTTTTAATCGACAAAATCTGTATAATTAGCTCCATCTTTTAAGAATTTCCTTATTACTTCTAATCTACATCTTTCAATCAATTTAAGTTGTTTTTTTTTAAATAAAAACTAATAATTTAATGTTTACATGGAATTTGCTTGAATCAAGAATAAAATTATTATATTATAAGTAAAATTTTTAGAAAACTTATAATATGTTTCAATAAATAAATATTACCTGCTATTAATTTTCTTATTTAATACGATTTCAAACGGTGGCATTCGCAAGCCTCACAACCGAAATTCTAAATGTCTACAATAACATTTTTAAATTATTCTGAAGCGTAGTGACTTTTAAATTGTTATTAATAATAAATAATAACAATTAATAATCTAATTGTATTTGATATTATTTCACAATGTTAAGGTTTATTATGAATAATTCAACAAAATCAAATAAATTAATAATAATTTATTGTTATTAATAATAAAAGTGTAGCACTAGGTGATTACGCTCAGAAATAATTTAAAAATGTTATTGTAAAAAAATTCGATATAGACGGGATTTTGATAGTCAGGATTTTGATATAGTCGGGATTATGGTTGTCGAGATTTTGATACAATCGGGATTATGGTTGTCGAGATTTTGAGGGACTCTGGATAGATACAAGTAATAGAAACAAATGGAGTCAAGCGTAAACTCTCTTCAACGTATGTGAATTGGCAAACAGTTACTGGTGTTAGTAGTCATTCTAGTTGCATATTTACAAACTTGTGTCAGGACGTTATTTGTGATTTTTTTTTGGTGAAAAATTTAATAATACTTACATGTTTCCGAATAAAAAACCAAAGGCTAGCAATAACCATAGATATGAAAAGCAAAATCATTAAAAGCAGGACCAAATTATACTTTTTTCTTTTGGCATGAAACGCATTAGTTTTTTAATAATAACAAATCTGAGGGTATGAAAACGTAGGGTCAATAGCCATTTGAAGCTTTTTGATTTATGATATTTATATTATTGTATTGAGTTATTTATTTTGTAATTTTAGTTTTTCAATAAATATTATTATTAAACAAATCTGAATATATTAGGAATTACTTTCTTTTTTTTTAATATAAAAGAAATGTATATTAATTATCGTTTATTAAAAAAAATCAATTGGATTACTTATTAGAAAATTCATTTAAATAATTAATCAATTAATATATTGCATAGATATTGGCATATAACTTAATTAAATAATGTTCTAATTCTATAATTAATTGAAAATTTACTGAATTTATTTCTTTAATAATTATCTATAAATATTGCAATCATTACTTTTATTATTACATTAATATCAGTTAAATTAACAAAATCTGTACAATTACTTTTATAATAAAAACAAGTCTGACTGTTTTAGGAATTACTTTCTATTTCTTAGCTTAAATATGAAAGAAATAAGAAATTAATATTAAATTTCGTTCATTTAAAAAAATCTAAATCAATGAATCCATTATGAAAAAATATTAATAATAAATTTATATTTTAATTAATTTAGTTTATTTAAATAATTAATTAATATATTGCATAAATATTGACATATAAGTTTAATTATAAGTAATAATTATATAATTGTTCAATTAGTATATTATTGTGTTAAGTTTTTATTATGTTTGTAGAAATAAACACTATAATTTTGGGTCTATATCCCAAGCCCGACAACCGAAAGACCGTCTATTGAAATTTCGACTGTATTAAAGTCCCGACGCTTGAAATCCCGATTATATCAAAATCCCGACTATCATAATCCTGACAATCAAAATCCCGACTATATCGAAATTACGACTATATCGAAATCCCGACTATATCAAAATCCCGATTATATCGAAATCCTGATTACGTTAAAAATGTTATTGTAGAAATTATAATAATAAAAGACACTGTCGGGATTTCGATATAGTCAGGATTTTGATATAGTCGGGATTATGGTAGTCGGGATTTTGACATTATCCGGATCTCGATATAGTCGGGATTTCAAGCGTCGGGACTTTAATACAGTCAGGATTTCGATACACTCGGGATTTCGAGAGACGGAATTTCGGTTGTCGGGCTTGCGATATAGACCCAAAATTATTATATTTACTATTATTTTATTTATTTAATTCATTTGTTTCATGATTAAATTATTTAAATATTGTTTAATATATTAGTATATAATAAACAGTGACATTGATGAAATTCATGTATGATCCATGGGAATATCTTAATACCGGTTCCATGTTAATGTGTAATAATTAGTGCGCGATTTGCGAAGGATTCTCCAGCGTTCGCGTTTGATACTTAGTGCATGTTGACTATTAATAATTCACAAGCGCATCGGGGAGTATTTGCACGGTTCCCCAGGTGTATTTCAGGTTTGGGGAGGAAATCGAATTAGGCCGCACGAATGCAGGAAACACCTTAATTGCAATACGGCGCATTCAATTCGAAATATCCAACACCTTTTGTCTATCGAAAATTCCGCGCATTTACAATATCCAATTCAATAAAAAAAAAATAACGAAATTGCTTGTTTTTTCTTCTCTTCTCATTTTGCGTTTGGACGATGCGAAAAGGGTCCCATTTAATATCGCCGTTAAACGAGCGTTAAATCATGCCGGATTTAATAATCGCCTATCTTATTTAATGTTTATCCCGGATAATGGAAGTCGGGACCGGCGATTAAAGCCTTCCCCGTCGCAGGATTAGAAGACGCCCTTTAAAGGCGCGGCGGCGCCCTTACACATACACAACAATCTAATGAAGAAAAGTTAAATAACTGAGACGAAGTGTATGGGTATTAAAATACAATTTATTCAACAAAAAAAAACTGTTCTTTCTCGTTTTCTCCCTATTTTTTTTTATTATTTATTCCGTTTTTTTTCTCTCTTCAATTCCAATGTACGCTAAGGAAGGGCGGAAAACGTTCGGGGGTTTCGAGCGTTAAACGCCCGCAAATATTCAGTCGAGCCAGTCATCTGCGGAATTCGAATCAGAATTTTAAATTTCCTTATATTTCTTTGAATACCACTCTGGAAAATCGTGCATCTCGTTCTCGTTTTCTCTGAAACTTATTAATACGTTTTATTATTCCATAAAACATGTTAATAATTCTTTATATTTCTATACTTTGTCGTGTCCCAGGGATGAAATACTGGACACAGTGGAATATTGTCTGGTGTTGTCGTTGTGAAGTCTCAGTTGTAGGAATTAAATAATTCAATTGATTTTAAACAAGTTTATTATAATAATTGATACTCTTGTGTTCTTCATAAGACAATGTGATACTTTAACACTTTGAATAAGACTCATTTTAAATACGTATACTACTTACAGAGTTGTGCTTGTTTCCCTCGTTTTCGAAGCATTTTTGATAAGTTGGGTACGCGTTTTTTGCTTTTTGTACTTTTACAAAACATTATCACATTCATTTTTATAACCATGGGTCCGAAGAAGAAGATGATGTCTATTGAATTAAAGCGTGAAACCATAGAAAAAACACGAGCAAGGTGTGCGAGTAATTGACTTGGCGAGAATGTACGGGCGTAGCACATCAATGATATGTACTGTGCTTAAACAAAAAGAGTTGATAAAGGCTATAACGCCAGCCAGCTAAGGGCGTTACAATAATAGAAGTAGAGGAGATTGTTTCTCTGGGAAAATCCATGGGACTGGAGGTGGATGAGAGAGATGTGAACGAACTCGTCGAGGAACAGTCTCAGGAGCTGACAACCCAAGAGTTACACAATCTACATTTGCAGCAGAAAAATGAGTTTTGAAGAGGAGCCAGAGATGGAGTAGGTTATCTCTACAAGAGATATAAAGGAGATCTTGGGAATGTGGGAGAAAGTTGTAGATAAAAATCACCTCAAAAAAAATTGCAACTGGTGGTGCATCAGAGTTGTTCAACGAAACTTGCCTAACTCATTTTCACAATATCCTGAAAGGGAGGAAGAAACAAACCTCCTTGGACAGTTTTTTTAACGATCTGCAGGTGAAAATTAGCAAAGCGTGACAAAAAAGCGAATGGCAGTTCATTTCATTTCAATGGGGAAAATTGCTTTGAGAATTAAACTCGTATGTCGAGGTATCACTGTATTGATGATTAAGCGTTCACACGGGTATCGGCCTTAGTGGTTTTGTTTATTATAAGACCGGGACAAAATCCTATACATTTGTTATATGAAAAAGATGTTTTATTACGACTGTACGTGTAATGATCATTATGTGTTTATAAAAGGACTTGAATTCGAAGTAAAGGTTTATACAAGGTGGGCCAAATTTACGAATGCCTGTAAAAATTGAATAACTCTTCAGTTTATTATTATTTTTTATTGTTATTTTCAGATTCATTGTCACTGCATTACCAACTTCATTATCAAAGAAGTAGGGCCCTATAACCCTTTGTGATGTCACTCCACACCATACTGTATACTTGAGCGAGTGCAATTGGTACTGGTGAACAACTCTGGGGTTTGAAGTACCCCAAAATCGCATATTTTGCTTATTCACATATCCATTAAGATGGAAATGAGCTTCATCACTCATAATTAAATGGTTAATGTTTGTGGTTTCGCACAAGTCCAGGAAGCGTGTAGCCCAAATTAGTCGTTGCTGATAGTCAACTGGTAAAAGTTGTTGTGTCAATTTGACCTTGTATGGATGCATGTGTAAATGCCGAGATAAAATCCGCCGAAGTGATGTTCTAGACATGCCCAGTTGTCCAGAACGTCTTCGCGTCGATGTTTCTGGATGTTCTTCAACATTGTCCCGTACAAGATCAATGTTTACCTGGTTCTGCACTATTCTCGGTCTTCCTGTTTGTGGCA
Source organism: Nicrophorus vespilloides (assembly GCF_001412225.1). Taxonomy (NCBI): domain Eukaryota; kingdom Metazoa; phylum Arthropoda; class Insecta; order Coleoptera; family Silphidae; genus Nicrophorus; species Nicrophorus vespilloides. Next base: position 67,403 of record NW_017096992.1, read on the forward strand.
AGTCTGACACTCAACTTTGTTGTCGGAACCGTACAATTAAACCAGCGGTCGGGGAACTTTTTTAACCATTACCCCAAAATATTATTGCGTAAGTCGATATTACCCCCC
>NW_017096992.1:67516-72351 GCF_001412225.1 Nicrophorus vespilloides
ATCAATGTAAATTTTAAATAAACATTATTTATTGAATTAATTTGCATTTACATATTTATAAAAAAAGTTACATGAAAATAGTAACCAATAGTAATAGACAAACAAAATAAAATTCTTAAATTAGAACAAACAAAAATTAATTGAAAACTTTACCCTTCAGGTTTTGGAAACATGATGTTGCTTCATGTTTGATATAATTAGATTAAAATTGGGACTTTTTGATGTAAGAGCAATTTTAATCGATTTCTGTTTTTCGTTTTTATGTTCATTAGAGTGGAGAAGCCTTGTTCATAAAGGTAAGTTGTTGCAAATGGCAGCAATTTTTTTACCGCCTCCTCCTCATGTGCAATTTTGAAAGCCTTTGCAGCCATTGAGAACCAAAAAGACGATAGATTTGCTTTGGTCTCAAATTGAATACAGTATTGGATGGAAGTTCAAGAATTGCCTCTGTCAAACCTGGAGGTTCTTCTGGTATGTTAGTAATTTCACATTTAAAAGGATCTACAACCCAATTCACAGTTTGTACATCAAGATCTGGAAAGTAGTCAGAGAACCGCTCTCTGAGTTTGGTAAGATGAAATTTAAAAAAAATCTCTATTACCAAAAAAAAATCATTTTTACCCCATTTGGGGTAATTCACCCTGGTTCCACAACCACTGAATTAAACGATTAACTGCGGTTTGGCTAGGTGCATCTCTGGTGTTGAAATAATTTCGATATGCTCGTTGCGTCAGTAAAATTGAATGCCCATTGGAAAAGTAAAATTCTACCACTTTGGTCCGTTGCTCGTTCGTGTAATTTTGCATGTTGGTGTAACAAGGTTGGATGAATAAAATCTGAAAATAACAGTAAAAAATAATAGTAAACTAAAGAGATATTCAATTTTTATACGCAGGCGTGACTTTTGGCCCACAATGTATAAAAATGTATTGAACCGGGAACACGGTGGAGATTCCTTTATGCTGATGTAGTTTGTTAATACACTATATTAATAATTGTAATAATAATGGTTGTTGAATAAATTCTGCGTTTGCTGCTGCATTTTGGTGGGTTGGAGTGGATAATTCGTAATTCGCTTCGTCCCTTTTCGTAGAATCAAAGGGAATTGCTAAGATTAGCTCTTGAGCAACACAAAGCCTAGTCTTTGACCGAGATTCCGGAAGCGGATAACGCAACAACTGCGATTCACATTCCAAATTCAAATTTAATGATGATTTACTCTACTAAATAAAGAACGTAATTACTGTTGCTATATAAACCTACATCTCAATATATCTATTATTACTATACACATATCCCTCGTCTTACACGGTACTTTTTTTACACGGTTTAAATAAACATAAATAATGAAAATAATCTATAATTTGCGTTGCACACTTTTCGATTTACATAGTTTTACATTCAAAAAGTTACAATTTCTATCTTCAAGTTTTTCTAAGGCATTTATATACCGTGTAACTTGAAAAATAGGTGTATTTATGGTATAGACTTTTTCTTCTATTAAGAACAATTCTTACCTACTTAAAGTTTGAGAATAGAAATTTTTAGATCTAATTACAGTGGAACCTCGAGTTTAATCCATTCCAAAATTTACATTTTTTCTCGTATAGTAAAACACATTCAAAAATACACATAATATGTGTACACAAATTGATGTAGAAGGCGCGCAATCCGGGACTTCTCTTGTCCTCGTCACTCGTTATGCGAAACGTCGCTCGTTAAGCGAGTCATTTTTCTTACAATTCATTTTGATCGTTATGCCTTGTATCTCCTTACTACTTGTACATTTTCCAATTAATTCATTAAAATTCTTTTAATATTTTTAGTTTCTTAATAATTATTGAAAAAAACAACAGTAACCAACATACGTATTAAAAAAAATATTAATTATTGTGCTGAATTTTAGTAATGTTTATATTCAATATGTTCGAATTAAGAATAAAATAATTATATTATAAGTAAAATTTAGATTTTTTTTAATATTTTTTTAACAGTAAAAAAATATTACCAATCATTAATTTTCGTATAAATTATGATTTCAATAACAAATTAAAATTTTATAAATGTTCAATTCTATGGAAAATTAGATATAAATTGTTTCAATTTAGTTTAGAAAAAAATATTTAATACATATTTTTTTTAATATAAATTTGTACAAATTTTCCAAACATTTTAATATCAATTTAATTAAATTTTCGAAATAAAATCATCACTAGCTTAGATATCAATTAATTAAAGCTTTGTTCATATTTATATAATTATTATATAATAGAAAATAAGCGAAATTAAACGAGATCGAACTAAATATTGTTATTCAAAAATTAATACAAACTTTCCAATATTTCAAAACATTTAGTTAAGAAGAATTCTATAAAATTTGTGTTTCTCAATATCATAGGAAAGTTATATTTCATAGGAGTTTAGCGGAAAATTCCCGTATTTATGTAATAAAAATGTAGAATTTACAAAAGTACATAATTCTGGATATTCCAATATAATAAATGAAACTACAATCAAATACTAAAACTTACATTTTTCTCACATCAATAAACTTATACAGTAGACATTTATTGTGGGGGCAATAAAATGTTTGATCTTGAATTAAAAGTCGGTACTGTTTTACCTGTAAATATCCCTTTTTACGGGTGGATGCACAATAAAGGGATTATTTAAATTTTGTTTATTAATCATTTTAGAAAAAGGCACAATAAAAATTGCTTACGTTTCTCAATAACATATAATTCATTTGAAGTATTTGAAATTTAAAATTTTATTATATGTAATAAAATGCAAAATTGAAGTCTACCTGAAGTAATTTTGCGAAATACTTATGATTTTTGAATATAAAAGCACATCGAAGTAAGGTTTGTTCATCAGTCTATGTTCAGATTTTGGGATATACACACGGATTTTGAAAGTTACTAAAAACTTACAATGTCGAAGGCAGTTTCTTTATTCCAGAGCTTTGAATTCGTAGATGAATTATTAAAAACTAACTCAGAGAAAATCATAAATAAAGTTGGACTTTATAAAAATCATAAGGATTTGTTGCAGAAGAGATACGAAGATGTTAATACCAGATACGATTGGTTGTGGTTAAAGATGATGAAGATTAATGAAGTTAATTTTTGGGAAACTGTGTGGACATATTTTGATGAAGTGCGAGATGCATTTATGAAGAGCTTGGTAGTTATAGACAAGCAGATGGAGGATGAAAGCATCGAGAACTCCGAATATTGGTGCACCTTGGAGAAGTGGCCGGGAGCTATAGACAACATTTTGACCCAGATGGAGGATATTATGGAAGAGGCAAGTAATTGGTTGGAGTCCATAAGGTATGAAACTGATTTACCAACTTTCCTGAACCACTTGAGTGTTGTGGATGACTCTTTTGATTCATTCGTATCGAAGAGTGAAGATTTTAAAAGTCTATCGGAGACTTATTTAAGTGAGTCTATGAAATACTTGAGTAATTGTTCTTTAGATTTATAAATAATAATGAGATAAATGTAAGTATTTCGCTGGATATCCATCCAAAAGTGGAGGACTTGGAGGATTATTCACAAAACATTCATCATTACAAATTTGTTTAAAAATAACAAATTTATTAGCACAAAAGTGGAGGACACAAAATATTAATTCATATTATTTATAAAAAAAAAAACTTGTATAATGTAAATTGTATATATTTTTTGTAAATAAATACCTATGTAATTGTAAGCTAAATTAGTGATTTTATTTACCCTTTACCCTTTAATTAATCATAAAAAACGAATACACCTATCACTCGATTTAAACGTAACTTTATATACACGTTTGTGCTTTTACACGGTTTTAAAGAAAAATATTGAAAATAACCTCGTTTCACATGATACTTTATTTACACGTTTTCACTTTTACAAGGTTAAAAAATAATTAAAAATAACCTATCCTTTGTATTTTTTTTTGCATAATTTTCGCTTTACACAATTTTACATTTAAAAAGTTACAATTTTAATTTACACATTTTTCTCTGGAACCTATTTACCATATAGAATGGTATAATCACAAAAAAATAACTGAACTAAAAGTCAAATACAAAATAATATCAAACAATGTACTTTTAGATATATTAAATTGTTCATATATGTGTTCTAATTTTAGTTTGAAATTTGAAATCTATATGATGATTTTGCTGCAAGTCAAAAACATCCCCGAAACAAATTGTGAATTCGGTTTTTCTGTAATTTAAGTTTGGACTGTACGAGGGTAGTTTGTAAAGTTATGAAAGCGAAAAGGAAAAAACGAGTTTTGTGGTTCAAATATTATTTTATTTAACAATATAATCTCCTTAAAGCTCAATACATCTAATCCAACGTTTTTCTAATAATTCTATACCATGTTTATAATTATTTAATAAAGTTAGTGATTCTAAAAGTGTGGGTCGTGAAAAATACTTGGGGGATTGCATAAAAATTGATGATATATGAGACGGTATGTTTTTCTACACATACATATTCTTAGCGAGTTCGTCTTTTAATTTTTTAGGTGCAAAATGGAGCCGCGGACCAAAAAGTTTGAGAAACACTGGTCTACAGCGTCAATTACTTCTTGAATAGATAAAAAAAATGTTTTCCATAAATATTTTTTATCAGGTTTAGGAATAGATAAAGAATTTGGTGGATGTCCAAGCAAACTTTAATTCGTTGATTTTTGCCATGGTCAAAACACTTTTGTGAGCATTGGTGTTTATTATAAACAAGATCTTTTTTCACTAATTTTTCAATCCAATTGATTCAACAGAATTGTATAATATTCTCGGTTAATTCTTTTACCTCTCTCAAGATAATCTATTA
>NW_017096992.1:72373-82978 GCF_001412225.1 Nicrophorus vespilloides
ACTGGACATTTTACTTATCATCATCTACAATTTCCGATAGAAAAATGTTTTCAATAGGTAATAGATAGTGCTCCTTTTTCATATTTTTTTTTTCAAAGAGATAAAAACTGTATACAACATGTTATATTATATGCCTCTTCGAAATTTCCTATATAGAAAGATAGGATTTCTTTATACAAACTGTCAAGTATTTTGAGAACATTCTATAGAAATGAAAATAACCGAAATCAGATTTATTTGTATAGAATTATTGATTGCATTATGAAAGCTAAAACATAATGTTTTTGTTTAAATTATGTATTTAAAAAATTAAAAAACAAAAAAATCTATTAATATAATGTTGATTTTTCTGAAGAAGTAAATTAAACAAATTTTATACGTTAATGATTATTAATATAAATATATTGATAAATCATAAACGTTATTTAATTACAAAGAATGAAATTATGTTTGTATGATAAAAGCTTTTGAAACGTGAATCGTCGATTTAGTATAGGCATATTTCAATGGAACATATGAATCAAGTATGCACGGATCCATTTAGAACGGAACAGATCATACGTTTAATGATGACCGGTCATATTTTTTATGTTTTTTTTCTATTCCATCGATTGAAAAACCCTTCTTCCGGTTTCGCTCGCATTGATATGGAAAACTCTCTCTCTCCCTTCGCTGCATCGAACACAAGCTTCCTCTAATGGTCCACCATGCAAGTTATTTATCAAAGGGCGGAGTGCATATACGCAATTAGATGCAGGCCGGAACTTCCCTCCTCACTAATAGAAAGCCCAAACGCGAGAACGCCTGCAAACCTCCGGACTCCTTCGACTCGGAAAATGGAATAGGAAATCCAATTTAAGTTTTTAAATTATGAAACAATTCCCGCCCTGAGAGCAGACACACACAGTTAGAAACACACACAAAGATATATATATAAAAGAAGTGACTGAAGTGAGACGACGTGATAACTTTTCTTTATTTTGTTTTGTCCTTTTGTCCTATTTATTTTTTCTTCTTTCTTTCATCTCTATTTTATTTCATCGTCACTCCTTCATTTATTTATTTGCTTTTCGGATAACTAAAAGAATGGGGAAACGACAATATTGCGCGTCGCCGAATGAATGACAATTCTATATTGTCTTTGTGGATTGCGAAGTTTCATTTAGTTTTACTTTTCTTTCTCGTCTATTTCTTGTTCTTTTTTTTTTCTTGTCTTCTCTTTCTTTTTGGACGAGAGAAGAAGTACAAGAAAAAGAAGAAGTCTTGCTTAGAAGTTGTGCGGTTTCTCCGACACAAATTTTAAGGAAGTTTTAAGGGCCTGGCCGATATAATATCGGATTTTACGTATTCCGGATTTGTGCCCTTTTTTTTTATTTTATTTTTGGTATTCGTCGCTTACATTGTTTCGACACGTGCAGCGGCAGGATATTGGTACGACTTCCGGTTGCGTGTGCATGCAATATTTAAAGCGGCAGATGGCGGGAATACGCGCGGTTTCCGGTTAATGATTGCGTCATAAAATGACGGATTTATACTTGCCGGGGATGGAAAAAGTTTCGTAGATTTGGGGAACGTTACGTGAGTCTCCTCTCTCTCTTATTTTTTTTTGTACTTTTCTCTTCTCTTCTTCATTGGCGATGCGAGTCGAGGCCATAAAAAAAGTCGCCGCCGAATGGGCAATAACGAAACATAGTTATACTGGTCTGATGGTAATAGCGAGCCTTCCGATAGGAAAGAGGGGTTTTTGGATGTGGAAGGATCAAAAAAAGGAGCAAAGCAAAACAGTGCAGAACCAGTCGACCGGATTAAAGTCGCCAAAGAGGAGAGGAATAGAAAGAGACAAGAGCAGGAGCGGTGGCGGCAGGGAAATTGAATCGATTTATATTATGCGAGTTGAATGCAAATTTTCACTCCTACACCAACTAGGGATGAGTATCTGTATGTGATTCAATTGAAACAGAGAAACATAAATTGGGACCTCCATTTTTGTCCCAATTAACGATTTATCATTCGCTCAAACCGTTTACGCCCGTTTGCTGCAATTAATCTTAATATTGTCAAAACTTGTGCATGTTTCTATCGGCACCCAATTTATAGCCATTAAACCGACACTATTTCCCTGTAGCTGACGCATCCACAAATTTTCACTCTCACCATTTTTCCTCCATTCAAATGAAAGAACACTCAACAATAACCAATTTTTTTTATTTCTTTCTTTCTTTTCATTTTCCTTTCATCATTTAGCACCGTTTCAGAGCGCATTTCACAATATAAGAGGAAGCACAGGCGTTTCCATTCCTCTCCAGACACATGCAAATCCATTACACGCAAAACGTTAATTACACGGCAGCACTATCGAATTGATGATGAAGTGCCTTTGATGCATAACGCATTGAATTCTAACATACTAGAAAACGAGGCGAAAACCATTAACTGTTGAAAAACGCTGTTGGGATGGGGAGAGGGTTTTGGTTTTCCTCGTTGCGCGAAATGTGAAAGCTTTCCTTTTAATTCAGCTACGTTTTCTGTAAATAGAAGGCATTCTGCGCTGCGGCTTTTCCTTCAAGAAATCAAAAAAAAAGAGAGGACTGAAAATTAAATTACTTCCTCTTAAGAAGCCCTTAAATTGTCTACATAATGTAACAATAACAATTTTCATTGTTTTCACAATATAATACAAGTTTTATTAAATTTGGCTATATAATTTAAGTTCAAAGTTTAAGAAAAAACTATTTTTCACATTTTATTTATTTTTATTATTTTAGAATATTGCAATGTACTATATAAAAAGTAAAATATAAAAGATTATAATTGATAATAAATCATATTTATGTATTCAATAAAGCTTATTAATATATAATTAACAATTTTTTTTTATTGGATTGAAAATGCAATTAAAATGTTTAATTTTGATAACTTATAGTAGATGTACCTAACAAACCACAATTTCGGCAATTAGCTCATTCGAAAGTCTATAGTTTTGTCTTTAATTTACGTATTGGATGGTGTAATTAGCACGAGTAATATTTTAATTTCAAAAAACGTAAAGGTATTGCAGCAAATTTAAAAAATAATTAAATAAATGGTTATATTCATATATATTTGATACTTTTAATATACAGTTCTAAAGAATGATTCTTTCTCGTTAATTTGATACTAAATACATTTATTTTGGTAAATTAATAAGAAAGTTATTAAATTTTAATCTGTCCGCGGTTTTCGCGAACCGAAACGCAAATCCAATAAAGACCTTTGAAGTTAACTTGTAATAGTAGTTGTCACACTGACAGCTGACACAATGACAGTTCTTTCACTCAACTAAACGTAAGTTGCGAGCGTTGTTAGAAGCTTAGATAACTCCTCGCTACTCCTAGTCTCCTAGTGCAAATCAAAGTTTTCAGACAATTTAAGGGGGGGGGATGCGTTTTGATTCACGAAAACCGAGGACAGATTAAAGCTTAATAACTTTCTTAATAATTAACCAAAATTAATGTATTTAGTATCAAATTAACGAGAAAGAATCATTCTTTAGAACTGTATATTAAAAGTATCAAATATATATGAATATAACTATTTATTTAATTCTTTTTTAAATTTTCTGCAATACCTTCATGTTTTTTTTTTAAATTAAACGATTACCACCAGTGAAAGAATCAGTCATTAGAACTGTATCTTAAGATATTAATATGAAATATAAGTTACGTATTATTTCTTACGTATCCGAGAAACGACGATTTTAGATGTCTTCAGTTTCTCGTAAATTTCTGAGCGAACTATTTACAAATTAAAGCTAAAAGTTTCTCCTTTCTAGCGAGTCAACTGGCAGCTTTTCCGCTGTTTTCGTTTATTATAATTGAAACGAAACTGCAATATATTGAGTTTGAAAGTTTATGAAAACAATATTTTATTTAGATTTTCATTTTTCCTTAATATCTCGAAAATTTAATAACGTTTTTCTTGGATGGATCCAAAGATGCATACGAAAGGTTGATGTCTGGAGAATATAACGAGTATTTATACATTGATGATTCCCGTTTAAAGTTGAAAAAATGAAAAATTAACGCTAGTCTATTGAAAGATTATTGTGATTCCATCCATTTGACTGTAATTTGCTTTAAAATATGAAGTAATGAAAAAGTAAATGAAATTATTACTAAAACTATTTAATCATTGAAGCAAAAACAGCACTGGTTTATCAAATTGTGTAAAAGTAAATCGTTTTACAAAAATAGTTTTCGTTTCAATAATCACCAATGTGAGTCGCGATTCGCATTGGATGAGGACAACTTGAACAATGTGCAGTTTTCACTGGGCGTATCGCACTAGACAAGTTACGAACCGTGCAAAGCGGCTTTTACGTATATAACGTCCATATAAATCCTCGCATTGCAACGTTTCATAACATGTTGCCATTGTTATTTAATCCAAATATTTAGTCGTGCAGACATTGCGCACACATACATCAACTTCCACGACTCTGTAAAGATAAATCTTTATATATTATATAGTACATATACATGATGTTAGATAATGAAGACATTACAGTTATATTTATAGTGGAAATAGTTAATTATTTTTTTTTAGAAGATATTTAGTAGAAATTTAGATATTTAATAATGTTTCAGTATGAGATAAGAAGTTTTCTTTTTGATCATCAGAAGGAAAAACGTCCAATCCGAAATGGAATTGGTAGATTATACCTAATGATTGTTACAGTATTTTCGTCCCATTCATTCTTTCCCTTTTTCCTCTCGACAGATAACAATGTCTCCTCATTATATTCCCTCGGAGGGACCGAAGTTTATGGAAGTTAAAGTGGTAATCCGCATGCACTCGATATAACATTTCCGTTGCCGATACAATAAAACGAGGCGACGGCGCAGGTTGCGGATGACGAGGATGGAAGGAAGAAGACGAGGCAGGAAGAAACCCATTTTTATTTCTTTCATATAAACCATTATATTTGCCCTTGCCGCGGAACCACACGAGGTCCTTTATAAATAATGTAGGCGACGATAGAAATCCACTATACGAAAAAATTGTATGCGCGATTTCTCCTCCTCCTCCTTCTAAAACCAACCGCCTCCACCTGCAAAACCTCCCCACAAAACCATCCTTCGCATCCTTTCCTATTTTTATTTTATTTCTCGCCGTTTTCCCCTCAGAATTCAGCCCTCGTCCGACCATCGTTTGGCGGCGGCAGAGTAGAATAGGCGCGAGGACGCTTCATCACATCAGGAGCAGACATAAAAAAGCGAAAGGAATATATATATAAAAAAAAAATACGAAGAGAAGGACGAACGATGGAGTCCCAGCATACGAATTATCGGGTTAGAAAAAAAGGAGAGCAAAACCAAACCGCACACGTATAAATAAATAACGATGCAGCCCGGCCACGCCGTGTACATAAATAATAAAGTGCTCCGCCACCTCCAGTTTCATCCACATTTATATACGTTTTTTTTGTTGTTGTTGTTGTTTTTGTTATTGCGTTATTCGAGGTGTATCATGTATCATGGCTATGGCTAACATTACGCGGGCGACGTAATTTATAGACGTCGTTATAACTGCGGATCAATCAGGAATTAGGCGATCCTCGGACCTCGTAATTTTTGGCCATTTTCCCCTCTCATTTCGGTTATTAGACTTGGCAGCGGTCTAAATGGATTAGCCTCCCAATGTAATCAGATAAGCAGCCGGCCGAAATTGGTCTGGGAATCAAATATACTCCCGTTTCCATCCACGAGCCAAAAAACGCAAAAACAAAGCACCAGGGATGTGTACACTCTCATATAGACAAAAAAAATGAGAGAGAGAGGAAGATAATCTAGAGGGGTGAACTAAATGTATTTAACCCGGAGTTATAGTGTGCGAATGAGCGAGAGAATATAGAGGGGATGATGTGTATTAATAAGAATGGAAGCGTTTTGTAGGAGAGCTTTTCGTTTCGCATATGAATCTGAGTGCGTGGCTTTTATTTGCAGAATATGACCTCACCGCAGCATCCACCCCCTATTCTATCTATCTCTATCTCTCTCTTCCACCATTATGTTACATTCTGGTGTACACGGCATAATCTGCATCCCCTAAATTATTATTGTCGCCCGGATTTGCCAGGCAAATGTTGATGATCTACACGACCGAAGCTCTATTCCTGTCTCTCTCTCATACATACATGCACGTATACTGTAACTCAATCCTCTCCCTCGTTCGGACTATCGGAAGCGCCAAAGTGAATTACATTTTGAATGGCCTTTAATGGTCGTTTGGCTCTTTCTAAAACTGCACGCGCGAAGCTTATCCACTTCCACGCAATCTCCATATTTACAATACTACATAGATTACTATTACATACATTCATATAAAATATTAAGTAGACATCATGTTACAATTCTGAACAAATTATCAACTAAAAATATAAAGTATTTAATTTATTTAAAATCCTTTAGTTTATAACATAAAATAATTGTTACATTACATAAAATAAAATTGTTACATAAAATAATTGTGAATAAAGTCATTATAACATTTTCTTAATAATATTTAAAATTATTTTTAAAAGCAAATGTGAAATATTTTGGGAATCAATTTATTTTCATACCTTGCAAACATATAAAAATTTATATTTAACGAAGATTTTCAGTATAATCCATTGAAATATGAATTAGATTATTGAATTTTATAATATCTTTATGTAATAAGTAAAAAATCTTGATAAATTTGATTTTTTATTCAATTAATTTTTATATAATAAAGTAGAGCGAAATTTCTGATGAAAAAAACTTAGTATGAAGATGATAATGATTACAAAATTTTATAAAACATAACATTTTTATTGATATTTATTGAAATATTTTCTGAAAATCGTATTGTGCCATGAAATGAATCACAAATGTTTATGAGATGTACTAGATTTTATAATATATTTCGTATAATTTATATTTCTCAACTTAATGCATATTTTGTAATATATTGTTAAGTATTTCAGTTTAAATTAATTATTTTTTTATTAGGAATTAAAAAAAAACATTTTTATTGGAATATTTTCTGAAAATCGTATTGTGCCATGAAATGAATCACAAATGTTTATAAAATGTACTAGATTCTATAATATATTTTGTATGCAATTTATTTCGTATAATTTATATTTAATATATGAATTTCAACTGAATGCAAATTTTGTAATATATTGTTAAGTATTTCAGTTTAAAATAATTACTTTCTTATTAGAAATTTTCAGAAACTCAATTTTATTGAAATATTTCCTGAAAATCGTCTTGTACCATGATATAAAACACACATGTTAAGCAGATTCCAATTTATTTTTTCTGTAATTTAAAAATATCAATTTTATTAAAAATCTTCGAAAAGTACAAATGTTTTTGTTAAATTGAACTTAATTGATATTGTATAAATAATTAGAATAAATTATATAAAATAGTTTAGTACATTTAATAAAACACATTTTTATTTAATTAATTTTCATTGCAAATTTACATTTTAGAAGAGAATCAAACAAAATTTTTCATTTAATATCTTATAAGTTCTGAGCTTATTTCGTTAGATTGTGTATACCTTGCATCTTGTCGTCTTTAAGTCATTAACAGTTTTGTGTATAGTGAATCCAGTTGTGTGTTAGAGCTGTCCAAAATGGAGGTAAAAAAGAGAAAATTCGATACATTCTTCAGTACCACAACGACCAAGGGAAAAACCGAACAGGCGGCCAAAAACAATTGTGTTGTTTATGGACCAAATACAGTATCAAATGCAACAGCAAAGCTTTGGTTGCAACGCTTCCATTCTGGTAATATGAACGTCGAAGATGAGACACGTTCTGGTAGGAAATCGTCACTTGCTAGCACTATTGCCCAGGAACTGAAGATTAGCCAGAAAACTGTTTAGAACCATTTGGATAAGGCTGGTCTCAATACGTATTTTACTGCACCCAATATTTAGTTTTATCTAAATTTTTATAAATTTATATAAAATAGTTTGTGTTATATAACTGAAAGATAGAGTAAAATTTAACAATATATTTCAAAAGTGATATTTATAACAAATAGTTCAGTAGATCTAGTGAAACAATATTGTTTTTCCAGTGGCCATTTGTGTGTCTTCGTGCGTCCTTTTCTCTCTGTATCTGTATACGTTTGTGTTTGTGTGATATAAAGAAGACAATTTGGTGAATTGATCGTTCCCGTTTGTAGTTTATATCGGGTAGCAATCAGTTTGTTCAGCATGGAGGGAAGTTCGATGTTGTTGGCTGTGGAGGATTCCTCGGGGTGGGAGGCCGTAGCACCAGCAGCAGCAGTAGCAGAGCCCCTCTATATAGAATAATTTACTGCCCGCGCTGCGGAATTGCCTCCACTGCTAGAATTTACTGCGACGTAACGAAGCCAAATTAAGTTTGAAATTGATAAAAATATTTGAAATCCCCACAGAGATAGAGAGAGAGAGTAGAGAGAGGATCTATACAAAACTAGATTCGTGCAGTTCCTTTCGGCTCGCGTCTGCTGGAAATTTATATCCCAAGAACTAGTTGTGTAACAATCCACAAAGGCGCAACGAGTTATAACGCAACCTAGGCGAATGCATGGCCTCTATTCAGGTGCAAAGCACTATTGTCTACCGAAAGCCTGGTCGAATATTAAATAAATTATTTTCAGCTGCAATTGAGGTCGGAAGGAAAACGACAAAGCCGGATTTTGGTTTAGTGTTTGTTTTATGGTGGATGCGCCAGGATGCCAGGTATATTGTTTTCACTCACAAAGAAAGTGAAAATAATCTAGTTAAAGCGTGGTCAAATATTAATTAAATTGTTTTCAATATTAACAAAAGACAAACATAAAATATTTTGTTTATTTTTTCATGGATTTCACGATTTTCAGGAAATATTCCAATAAAATAGATTTTTTTTTTGATAAATTTGTAATAAAAAGTGATCACTATAAACTTCAAACTAAATTTACTGAAATATTTGACAATACATTACAAAATATGAAATCAGTTGAAAAAAAAGTTACATTTGTTACAAATTTTTACAAAATAAATTTCATAATAAAATGGATTACAGAATGAACAAAAAAAAAAAATTCGGATTATCTAACTATAAGATACATTATTTCTAAATACAATACAAAAATAATCAACAAATGTAGTGTTATTTTTGTTTCTAAATTGAATTTTTTTTGTAGAAAATTAAATCAGTGGAAAACAGAAATTGTTTCATTTGCATTCATCTCCGGTTCGCTTCGGTCCGCTCTGCAAAAAACTGGAGCGATGCTCTATTTCATCATCCTTTTGTTCAATTGCAGCGAGAAAATACGATGCTCCGCGCGGTTTTCGCGCATTTCCCGAGCAAGCTGCAGTGTTGTTCCGTAAAGTTATTAAAGTAAATAACAATGTTGAATGATCATTGTGAATTATACAGCTTTGAATATTAAAATTTAAAAAATATCTATTGGTTTTACACTGATCAAAAGCTTAAAATAATTTAAATTTGTGTCATATTTAAATCGAAATTTGTAAATATATCTTTATAAAATTATTCATTTAATTAATAATAAAATTAGTTATTTTTTTTTGTAATCTTTATTTTATTTTATCATATTACTCAACAACCACTTATGTGAATTTAAAGTATGAATGCTCTATTTAAAGCTAAATATTATGGCTTCAATTTGAGAGAACTTCCTCATTCCTAGATACAGTAGAACCTTCGCATAACGAGTTGTAAGAAAAATTACTCGCTTAACGAGGGATGATTCGCTTAACGAGTGGCAATACACATATCATGTGTATTTTTTAATATATTTCACTATACGAGTATTTCACTATACTAGTATAAATCCAGAAATTTTGGAACGGATTAAACTCTTTAATGGAGGTTCCACTGTATTATCATTTTGCTATAATAAGCGACTTGAACAGATGTATGCAGTACATTCATATTTTTTTCTCATTGCATAATAATCACGCATGTCAAATGTAATTATGAACACTATAATTAAAGTTAAATGTATAGGCTTCAATTTGAGAACATTTAAAAATTCGTATCTTTTAGTTTTCATTTAATAAGCTATCAAATTTTAAATTATTTAGAAATTTTAATTTAGTTTCTTAACTCATTTCTTAACTAAAAACAAATAAAGTTTTATGTAACATTATTTCATTTTATAATAAATTATTAACTCTACTTTTTTTAAATGTTAATTCTTATCCTATTTAACTCTTGTATGTCCAGGGAAGAATTTTTATAGTCCATATCATTAGATGTTGTGTTGTGTCCAAGGGATGAAATTCTGGACACAGTGGAATATTTCCTTCTGTTGCCTGTTGTGAAGCCTTAGGTTTGGTAAATAATGAATCCAAAGAGTTTTACTCATGGTTCATTATTAAAATATTCTTTAAAGTGTTTCTTGTGTATTTTATATTTATTTATGATAAATTTATTTATAATATTTATGTATAAATATGTATAATTTATGTATAAACTAAGAAAAACCTTCTATATTTTATAATTATTTATGCAAGATTATTACTAACGAAAAAAATAAATCAATTTTGTTATAAATTTCCATAAAACATGTGCTTTTTAACAGTTTA
>NW_017096992.1:82990-84345 GCF_001412225.1 Nicrophorus vespilloides
GATTCTTATACTATTTAACTCTTGTATGTCAAGGGATGAATTTTTATAGTTCATAGTTTCATCCGATGTTGTGTCCCAGGGATGAAATTCTGGACACAGTGGAATATTTTCTTCTGTTGCCTGTTGTGAAGCCTTAGGGTTGGTAAATAATGAATCCAAAGTGCTTTACTTACGGTTCATTATAAAAATATTCTTTAAAGTGTTTCTTTATTATAGTTCTCCTTTCATTTCCTCTTTACTAGATATTAACATTTATCTATAATAAGCGACTTGAACAGACATTTGTATGCGGTACATTCACATTTTTCTCATTACTTAATAATCACGCATGCCAAATGTAATTATGAATACTATAATTAAAGTTAAATGTATAGGTTTCAATTTGAGAACATTTAAAAATTCGTATCTTTTAAAGTTTTCGTTAAATTTTCGTTAAGTTTTTAAATTTCCATAAAACATGTGATTTTTTAATAATTTAATCACATTTTTTGTTAATAACAAAAAATAATACACAGCAACAGAAATTCATATATAGTTTATTTTTAATAAAAAAAAAATACAATTTTAGTGTGAATTTCAATAAAACTTATGTATTTTACTATTCATTTATGTAAGAATTTCATTGTATATTTCAACAAAACTTGTGTATTTTATATTTATTTATGATAAATTTATTTATAATATTTATGTATAAATAAGAATAATGTATGTATAAACTAAGAAAAAGCTTCTATATTTTATAATTATTTATGCAAGATTATTACTAACGAAAAAAATAAATCAATTTTGTTGTAAATTTACATAAAACATGTGCTTTTTAATAGTTTACTCATTGTTAATAAAAATAATCAAAATTGTAGTGTGAATTTCAATTTTTTAAATGTTGATTCTTATACTATTTAACTCTTATATGTCAAGGGATGAATTTTTATAGTTCATAGTTTCATCCGATCATCTTGAATGATCGCCCTACCCACGATTTCGTGGGCGCCGGTTCGAATCCTGGTCAAGCCAGGCCCTTTGTGAGCCCTCTCGGTGCTTGCAGCAATAGGGCCATCGTTCATCACAGATGGACAGTGAAATGAATGAGGTTCAGCATATGGACCTTCAGCCAAGTCGATGGACAATGACAATGAATAAGTATTTGCAATTAGTCTTAGGAAGAACGCTAAAGAAACAACTACAGAGTTTTTGACGTATGATTGAGATGAGAACTACAATAAAGAAAATACTTTAAAGAATATTTTAATAATGAACCATAAGTAAAGCACTTTGGATTCATTATTTACCAAACCACAAAAGGCAACAGAAGAAAATATTCCACTGTGTCCAGAATTTCATCTCTGGGACACAAC
>NW_017096993.1:0-1553 GCF_001412225.1 Nicrophorus vespilloides
AAACATTCAGCTTTCATATGTATATATTGGATTCATTCTATCTATTATAAGAAAATATTTGAAGTTTAGAATATTAAAACTCACGATTTATTGTTGAAATGTGTCATAAACTATGTAAATAATGAAACAGAACAGAACGAAAATGCGGAAAAGGTTTCGCACATCGTACACATCTCAACAGTTGTATGAGCTCGAGAAGATATTCATAGAGGATGATAATGAAAAGGATGATAATGTACAAGCTGAAGCTGTCGGAGAACAAGATCAGGATCTCGTTCCAGAATCATAGAATGAAGAAAAAGAAGAAGGAAACGAAAAAGTATGCCTCCACACGTCATGTCCTCATACATTCCGGCAGCTTGCAAGGTTTCTGCAAGTAGTACACGTCGTTTTTTTTTCTCATATATCAAGTTATTTAATTTCTAACTAATTTGTTTTTTCTTTATAATTAGATGCCATAAGAGCAAGAAAATGGAAAGGCTGGAAGAGCCGCAAAACCGAAGAGAGTTCGTACCTCGTTCACGTCTTTCCAGTTGAAATAATTTCTTAATTATTAATATTTTTTAACTATTGTACATATGTAAAAAAAGTGTTAATCGTTTATTTTGATGTGTAGTTATTAGTATAAGTGTTTATATAAGTTTTTAGTCAATAAATATAAGTAAAAAATAATCAATATTTCCTTATGTAAGATTTGTTTATTAAAGTAATTTACATGTATGTAAACAGCTGCAAGAGCTCGAGTAAATATTTATAGAGAATCTGTCACCGAAAATGATAATGTGCAAGCTTTCGCTGAAGCTGCAGGAGAAGCAAGTCAAGATCAGATTCCAGAATCGTAAGACGAAGGAGAATCTCTCGCCGACATTAAATTCAATGTTGGATAGTAATTGACAAGTGCACACACCGGCAGATTACTTAGAGACAAATTAATCTTAGTGGAATTAACTCTATTTGCTGAAGAAACCAAAGATTTTATTGTAATTCATGTAAACTAAGTAGGTGTAAGTAAATAAAACTTGTTTTAAAATTAAAAACTTTCCTGTTTATCCATACAAATATGCTCGTTTTGCTTTTCAAATTAGTTGTTGATTTATTCAGATAAACTATTCTCATTCATTTTTAATTATAATATGAACGTAAAATATAAAATTTAAAAAAAAATAAAGTTTTCAACATCATTTTCGTGTATAAAAGCGCCAAAAAATAAAAAACAAACATGTATTTCAATAACAGTTACGAAAGAAATTTTAATTACAAAAGTAGCAAAGGTAGAAATGTATAAAGGTTCGAAGTTTTATTGCTTTAGATAAGAGAAAATTTTATTATTAGCATAACTAACATAACTAAATAAAACTTTTCCTTTGAATAGTTTTGAGAAGAGAGTCGAACAGAAATTAATTTGTTTTCGGTTTACTGTTTTTTTTTTTCGATAAAATAAACGTATTTTTGCAAAGTGCGGAAACTTGTAATAAAAATGTGTTTGGCTCTTGCAGTTGCGAATTTTTCTGAGTACAATAAAGTAATCTTCAGTAGCTTTTACACTTCTGAAG
>NW_017096993.1:1576-2910 GCF_001412225.1 Nicrophorus vespilloides
TTAGAGTTTTTATTTCCTTTTTTTTTGCATTCAAACTTGTTGATACTTCTTTTGAAGATTTAACAAAGTTGAAAATGTAAGAGAAAACACTTGACTACATGAATGGTATGGCTTTGAATGGTATGCCTTTCCACTTGACTCTCTGCATGATTGCTAACAACTTTTTGAATTTATTAAAACAAAAATCAAAACTGAAACTTCATTAAATTAGTGAATCAATGCACAAATCTAACTCATTTTTACTACAGTTGTATATAAAGTTCCATATTATTATAATTACTAACTTCTTCTTGAATTTAAGCACGAATTTAACTCATTTTTACTTAAGTTGTATGATTGCTAACTTTTTCTTGAATTTACTTTGAAAAAAATCAAAACTGAATCTTCATTGAATTAGTCAATCAATGCACGAATTTTACTCACTTTTACTACAGTTGTTTACAAAGTTCCATATTATTATGATTGCTAACTTCTTCTTGAATTTAAGCACGAATTTAACTCATTTTTACGTAAGTTGTATAAAAATATGTATATTATGATTGCTAACTTTTACTACAATTTACTTTGAAAAAAATCAAAACTGAATCTTCATTGAAATAGCGAATCAATGCATAAATTTAACTGATTTTTACTATATTTGTATACAAAGTTCCATATGGTCACGATTGCTAACTTTTTCTTGAAATTATTTTGAAAAAAATCATTGATTGAAAGTGTAAATTGCCATAAATTTTGAGATTTTTTGAAATCTTCGCTGTTATATAATAAGGAAGAAGTATAGATTAATGCAAGGAAAAGAAAATTAAGCGGATTATTTTACAATTTTGATATATTTTGTGATTATTTTTCAAGTTTTCACACGGTGACTTCAAGAAACGCGTAATTTTGCGCTCTTCGTATTCAGGCATTAAGAACAAAAAAAATTGAATTCATTTATGCATAATAAATTTTGAATTTTGTGAAAATCTCTGGAAATTTTCTTTCTTAATTAACCTAGATTTTTGTTGTAATCAGTGTACAATTTCTTTAAATTAATTAAAATATTGAAAACCAACTTTTTAATATTTTCTTGCATTAATTTAA
Organism: Nicrophorus vespilloides; assembly: GCF_001412225.1. NCBI lineage: Eukaryota > Metazoa > Arthropoda > Insecta > Coleoptera > Silphidae > Nicrophorus > Nicrophorus vespilloides. The sequence goes on from NW_017096993.1 coordinate 2,660, forward strand.
TTGAATTTTCCTTTTTTTATATAATTTTACGCGGAAAGTATTTTTGAGTTTAGAAAATTATAATTTTCAAATTTGTGAAAACAGTGCTTTTTGTAACGTTATTTTTTCAATTTTTCAACTTTGAACGCGTATTACAACAATATGGAAAAAAGCACAGGAATGTTTTTATACTTGCTGGATTCTCCAAACATTCATTTTTAATTACAATATGAACGTAAAATATAGAATTAAGAAAAAAAAAATAAAGTTTT
>NW_017096993.1:2915-3173 GCF_001412225.1 Nicrophorus vespilloides
CCATTTTGAAACAGAAAATGGGCGTTTTGGAATATATACTTACTCACTAATCCCAAGTTACACAAAGTTTCAGTGAATTTTTCTACCTTCATTCTAGGAAAATAAAGAGATCAAATTACGTGTCTTAATTTACGTGTGTTATTTTACGGTGGCGATCGAAATCCGAACAATCTCTTACATATTTCTCCCTTTCGCCAGATTATTAATGGAATGAAATAAAGTTTAAAGTCGGGAAAATGTTTGTCGGGATTTCGATAT
>NW_017096993.1:3178-4803 GCF_001412225.1 Nicrophorus vespilloides
CATTGATGATTTTACTTCCGCACATTTCCATTGAATTACACGTTTTCATTTAAAATGTTAAAGTTTAGAAAGAAAATAATGATTTCAAATTTCATAAAAACAATTATATTTTTTATTCTTATGTAAATATTCAAACAAACATGTATTTCAGTAACAGTTACGACACAAATTTCAATTACAAAAGTAGCACAGGTAGAAATATATAAGGGTTCACAGTTTTATTGCTTTATATTAGAGAAAATGTTATAACTAATATAAACTAACATAACTAAATAAAACTTTTCCTCTGAATAGTTTTGTGAAGAGAGTCGAACAGAAATTTATTTCTTTTCGGTTTACTGTTTTTTTTTTCGAAAAAATAAACGTATTTTAGCAAAGTGCGGAAACTGGTAATAAAAGTTTGTTTGGTTCTTGCAGTTGCGAATTTTTCTGAGCACAATAAAGTACACTTCAGTAGCTTTTACACTCCTGAAGCCAAAAATTTATTGGGACTCCAGTAAAAGTAAGGTTTCTATGCCTTCAATAAAATCGGTTTGCGACGTGCTTTTCCAGAACATTCTTCAGGCATGTTTTTACTTCTTTCTCAAAAGGGATTTATCTGCAAGATTATCACCAATAAAACTTCTTGAGAGTTTTTACATTATTTCCTTTTTTGCATTCAAATTTGTTAATACTTCTTTTGACGATTTAACAAAGTTGAAAATGTAAGAGAAGAAGCACTTGACTACTTGAATCGTTATTGCTACGCCTTTCCACTTGACTCACTGCATGATGCACCTTTATGATTGCTAACTACTCATTGAATTTACTTAAACAAAAACAAAAATTAATAGTTTAATCTTCATTAAATTAGTGAATTTATTCCCGAATATAACTCTTTTTTTACTTAGGTTGTATACAATGTTATATATTATTATAATTGCTTTCATTTACTTGAATTTACTTTGAAAAAAAATAAAAACTGAATCTTCATTGAATTAGTGAATTCATAAATTTAACTCATTTTTACTACAGTTGTATACAAAGTTCCATATTATGACGTTTGCTAACTTCTTAGTGAATTTAAGCATGAATTTAACTAATTTTTACTTAAGTTTTATACAAATTTGTATATTATTATGATTGCTAACTTTTTCTTGAATTTATTTTGAAAAGTAATCAAAACTGAAACTTCATTAAATTAGTGAATTTATCCACGAATTTAACTCATTTTTTGCTTCAATTGTATACATTGAAATAGAATTCTGAAACTTTCCGAATCTACAGTTCAAATGCACTTTTTTAATCTGCAAAAGATTAAAACATCTTGAGAGTTCTTATTTTTTTTGTTTAATTTTTTGTCGTTGCACTCAAATTTGTTTATACATCTTTTGCAAATCGCTAAACGTAGTTATAATGAAGAGGAGAAGCACTTGAGTATTTTCAATGGTTGTTGCTATGCCTTTCCACTTGACTCTCTACCTGATACATCATTACAATTATTGTACTTTACTTTAAACAAATTTGAATCTAAATGTTTATTTATATTTTTTCATATGCACAATTTGTTATAAAACTTATTTATGTCTATAGAATAAAGATTCTGAAATGATTACAAATCTAAGAATTTGATATAATAAAGAGCA
>NW_017096994.1:0-11712 GCF_001412225.1 Nicrophorus vespilloides
GCAATAACAGCAAAGTATATTTAAATTAATTTAAAAAAAAAAACAATGCATTTTATGAAATCGTTGGAATTAACTCATATATAGAGAAATGTGGAATATGCAGACGGGACTGAATCCAGGAATTTCCATGGAAGTCTAATTAATCCTTCTCCTTTGGCAAAGTAACTTGAAAGTGGATGACTTCGGTGAACTTCAAATACGTTCATTAGGTTTTACTTTCAATGTCCCGAAATTTAATCAACTTGAAAATCAAACGTATTGAATTTATTAATCAATTGCAAAATAACACACAAACTATTTCTTTTACATTTACATTAATTTGGGCATATTTGTAAATATAAAAAGATTTATAATGTAAAGTATGAACATTTCTTCAATTCTCTATATTTGAATTTATTAATCACTTTCGTTATTTATAAAAGGTATAATTTTTGATGTAAATGAATTTTTTTTTTGTTATTCATTTAATAAAAATATTGAATTTTCTCAAATAAACTGTATATAAATTGATCTCAAATACAGTGGAACCTCGTATAGTGAAACACGATTTTTTCATATAAACTAATGTAAATTACGTTAATCCGTTCCATGCCGGAGAAAAATGTATAACTTGGTCTTGATTTTTCATGATTTTGCTTTTCATATCTATGGTTATTTTTATTCTTTGGCTTTTTATTCGGAGACATGCAAGTGTTATTAAATTTTGCACAAAAAACACAAATAACATGTGATCACAAACAACACTAAGATACAACTAACACTAGGAACTGTTTTCCAATTCACACACGGTGAAGTGAGTTTATGTTTGTTTAAATTACTTGTATCAATTCGAGGAGTTGTTGGAAGTCTCTTTATACTTTTAATATTTGTTTATATAAAAAAGTAAACATAGTGTGTTTATATATTATAATAATGGTTGGACACAATATATTTGTGTTTTGCATTCACAGCAAACACAAATTATATTTGCAAAGTATAATCCGCTTTAAACAAAGATGACAAGTTTTAAAAATGATGTAGAAGGCGCACAATCCGGGACGTCTCTTCTCATCGTCACTCGTTATGCGAAAAGTCGCTCGTTAAGCGAGTCATTTTTCGTACAATTCACTTTGCTCGTTAAGCGAGGTTCCACTGTAAAATCATCTTGTTTGGTAAAGATTTATCTTAAGATTTATTGAAGAAAGAAAATAAATTATTTGAAACTATTACCAACATAACTAAATGCTTAAAATATATCCACTAAATCTTGATAGATGCGAAAGAAAAACAAAAGTTTCACCCCCCTGCGCCCGGATTTAATAACAGTACGAAATAAATCCCGTTTACAGATTGGTGGCGTCGATTAGAACAAGTTTATTGGCCGCACAGGAGAATTATATTTCAGGATTCCCACCGTTGCCAACATAATAATGTTTAATGCCCCGGTGTGCATCGCAGTGTGAAGATAATTGCCGCCGACGAATCCCTCCACCCTCGACCCGAACGCTCCTTAATTCCGCTCCTCGCCCGGTTAGATTGTTACATAAACTGCGATTTATTGTCCGAAAAGGATTTCCAAGTACGAAAAATAACCAAATACGAATGCCGCCACTGATTAATTCCAATTGGGGGGAGGCTCAATGCGTGATTTACGTTCGCAGTTTTTAAATAATATTTATTTGCTTTTCGTTGCGAAACGGTTTGTTTTGTAAAAGTTTAAATACCTTATTTATGGTCAAGGCTTATCTTATCTGGCCGCTCTGGGACCGTTTTCAATGATGGGAATGGATGATCCCAGAGTATTGTATTGCTGAAGCTCTGTGGTCCGCTCGTCGAGGTTTAGTAGACGCCATAAAGTTTGATGGTCCACGAGTAAAACAACTGTTGTAAACTTAGTGTCTATGATACTTTAAGTTCACTTATTTAGCATAATTGTAGATGCTAACACTGCACTTTGATAACCTTGAAAATTTAACTTAAGAAAAGTATTAAACTTTATCAACCATTCAAGTATTTAACAATTTAACTCATTAACAAAGCTTTCTTCTCTAAGTTTAAAAATATAAGAAAGACATTGATGACCTTTATCAGCAAATCAAATATTTTACAGTATAAATCTTAAATTGTAGTAAAATCATTGAAGTTAATAAATGCTGCAAGTAAATTCAACGGTTTAATATAAAGCAATATGTTTTATTACATTCTATGTAAATTATTAATTATAATTAATAACTAATAATTGTTTACGATTTCCAATTGTTCCATAAAACCGTCAAAATGTTAATGAAAAAATATACGAGAAAAAAATGTGATTGTAACATAAAATAACGATAAATTCGGATTAATTGACACCGCGCTCCCATTTTAAAATAAACATTTGTGTAAAAATCCTTTATACAAACATTGTTCTAAATTTATATTTATATTTTTGATTTTCAGTGAAATGGAAGCAATTTTATAGTTATATTGTTACCAGTTTGTTTGTATTTAACATTTGTAATTAGTAAGATGAATTGTTCGCAAATTTTAACTGATTACTAAAAAATAATGTTAATTGTAAAAAAAAACAAATCAAATTTAAAAAATACTTTTTGTAATCCTCTTTATACGTATAGTGTGAATGCAGCTAAATTAAAGTTAAAGATTTTGTTTTCTTAATTATTTATGTACAATTTTAATATGAGAAGTTGAACAGAAGATCTGGAAATAGAAATTGGCGATGATGAAAAGTGCATGCAATAAACCGTGAAATTATGCTATTTATAATCGTCCTTCTTGAGCTATTTAATTTGAATGAAATTGCGCCCTTCGGAGCAGCTCTTCGTCTCAAACCGATTCCCATTGACTCGGCAATCATTGTTCGATACATCAAAAGGGCGTCGAAATTACGCTCTCGCGAATAAAAACCCTCGCTCACAAAGGATTTCTCGGCTCCCCGTCGAAGCATCGGAGGACAATACGCAAAGACGTCTACGTTTATACCTGCTGAAGCCAATATTTGCCTCCTCCTGGGAATCCTGGCAAGCAATTAGCGATTGCACAGTCGCTCTGCTGCTGCACCGGACGTGCATTTGCGGTTTCTTCGGCGAGATTGTTGCACAATCAGGACGAGGCGTGAAAGGACTTCCGTTGTCACGTTGTTTGAATGTTTATCGTTGAGGTGCGGTTCTGCTGCTGCTGCTGCTGTTGTTGTTATAGTGCAGCAGGATTAATCCGAAAGCATCTAATTATACGTCCACGATTACTAACGAGTGTTGAGGCTTATCAGTAGCAGGCAGCTAGTTAACTGCCGGTTACGCTCAACGTCCGCAATATCCATTGGCGAACGCGATACCAACCAATGCATATTATATTAATTATGTTAATCTGCAACTGCAATGTATATCAAAATATTCAATTAGTAATAATTAATTTCAACGAAATGTAAATTTGTTCTCATTTCATAAAAAATGCTTCAAATCTGATTGTTAATTCACATAATTATATGAATTAGTAAATCTTCTTCAATCTATTTATCTTCTGATAATCAATATTATTTGTGTATATTACCAAATGATACTTGATCCAAACGTCGTTATCTTACATTACATACGTTAATAAATATAAAATTTTAGGAATTCAACGAAATAATTCAACAACAAAGATATTTCTTCTAATAACATTTTTCAAATAACATTTCCAAATTTATTCAATTCATTTTATATATCGAAAAATGATACTCGTTTCATATGGTATAAATGGCTAAGATGTTATAAATTGGTGAAAAGTAAAATCTAAATCAAATGATTAGTATTATGTAAAATTTACTTGTGTTTTCACAAATTAGTAAAATTGAACGATTAAACTATTTGCAAAGTCGGTGACCGAATTTCGGTGGTGAAACTAATGGCACGGTCCTTCGCAGCATCTGGCGTCCAAACTATTTCCACGAGTTACCACCTAATTAGCGAATTCGCTGCAGATTTTTTCACCGAATCACTTCGACGCTCACCATCAATTACGTAATGCTTTATCATAATTACCGTTTAATTGGCGGACCGGACACCCCCAGGATCCGACGCAAACGCAAAGACAGATACGGTGCGGTACGTGATGCACCATTAATTAATTCAATTAAACATCCTCTAACCCATATATATATTGTGAGAGGGAGAGGGGGAGAAATATATATATACATCTCTTTTGGGTGTGGGGTTCATGAGAAGTGCGGGGAGCGGCTTGGAAACTAAGCTCTCCGGTTCTCCGGATTGATCAGCTTTGTGCACTAATTTATTCATTCGATTCCAATAACTGGAATCGACTTCCCGTTTTGCCCAAGGAAATTGTGTGTATACGAGAGAGAGAGAGAGAGAGGAAAGGCAGGGAAGAGTCAGAGAGATAAGAGAGAATCTTCGTTCGCGTAGTAAGAGCGCTCTAATTAACAGTTCCCTCTGCAAAATCCATCCGGATTTCATAATTGCATTTATTCTTTTGCTCTGGAAACGGTCGGTCTCCAAGGGATGCGAATACGGACCAGGCTTCATCCCCGATTTCATAGTTAATTAAATTGTTTCCTGTATTTCGTATTTAATTGATCCTACAAACGAATTCATCTTTGCAATTTATTTACTTATAACCTCCTCTTTTCTTAGCCATATTAAATTCCTTCATTCATTGTTTATTTTGCGTTTCCTCCACTACAACAGATTGTATTTATAATCTTGCAACCATACTATGTTCTATGTTTTTTTGCACTAATATTTGTATTTATCTGTAATGTTCTATAGTGTTTGTAACATGAGACCTAAATGATACCAACTCTTATATAATTTAGTTTATTATTAAACAGTTGGTAACTATTGGTTATGTTGTAGAAATTAGAATGAAAGTTAAACATAAATACCAACACACCAATAAATTAAAAGACTTATACAAAGTATGGACATAGTTTCATTTTAATTGAATTATTAGTCTCGTTCGAATCGAAATATGAAATTATATAAAAATATTTGAAGAGAAAACAAAGCTTCACGAGACACAATACATAATACAATGGATCTAGAACATCAAACGAAACGTAATTTACAAAAAATACAAATATGCGACATACTGAAATATCTTTTGAAATAATAATTACAAAGCATTGTCTTCTGGTATGTTCGTAACAGATTGAAAAACAAGTATTGAAATTTCTCATTTTTATAATCTCCTATTGTATTCAAATTATAAAAATATTGCCAATTAACTGTTGTTGTTTAATTGAAAGATAATATTATAAAAAAAAATTGAAAAAATTGCTTTAAGAATTTTGTTTTTAATTAATTAAGTTTTTTACATTGTGAAAAAAAGTTTTAGTCTTAGTCTTTGTAGACTATTAATTAGTAAATTAATACGTAATAAAATCTATAGATATTTAGCATTTATATGAATGTTTTAACTGTCCAAGTTGTAGAAATATGATTGTTAAGGGTAAAATCAGGGCTAATTTGAATGAAAACCTTTTCGTTTTCTGCCTAGAGGGTTAAGCAAGTTTAATGCTTGAAAAGGGTACACAATTCGTACAACAAACGAACGTTTCTTCCTAAACGATTCCATTCACATCGCTTAATTACGTAATTACCATTTCAAAAAATCGCTTGTATTATATAATTAAATAATTTTGTAAACTGTTGCAGTCATATTCATGCGTTACATTTAATTATATGAAACAGTAATTTAATTATAATTAATTTTGATACTAATTAATTTGTAATTAGGTTAATTTTAATTTCAGAGAAACGTCGATTGATTAATTAATTCATTTAGAAAAAAACTTAATAATTGATTCAATTAAATTATTTAATATAAAATGTTATTATATATTTATTGAATTGACATGAAAATAAGAAGAGTATATTAGGTAACCATGGTAACAATTAGAAAATATATCACAAGACATCTTAAGTATCATCAATAGAATTAAAAATATGAATTAAAGTAGATAATAGGTAACCATAGTAACAATAGTACCAGAACGACATTAGTATCAATAAAAAAAACAATGGATTTAGTAAAATTTAACAACAAAACATTAGGTAACCATAGATACGAAAACAAGAAAGCTTAGCAACTACTAAATATATGGAATGACTTTAAGACTTTTGAATGCATCTACAATTATATAAGTTGTAATATTTGTAGCAATTATAAAAAAAAATAGATACTACATACAAAACTGTAGTTTATAAAGAAAATATAATTTTTAACTGGTTTTTACAATAATTTAAATTGTGTATAAAAATACAAATTTTCAAGGACGTTTTTAAAATTGTAATTGTAAGATATACACATCAAATCAAGACGTCTATAGAAACTGAAAGGTGTCTGTAGCAAAAGTAAACGAGAAATGTCAAAAAAATATGGAAATAATGGAAGGATTTTGTCGGTCCTGCCGACAAATATTCGTGGGTTGCGTGGAGGCGGCGCGGCGTGAATTATTTTCGGGCCGGGGCGTCGTTTTAATTAGATATGCAAATGACTTGCGAGTGAATTTATAAGCGTGTTTACACGGGAATTATTTACGCTATTTATAAATGCCAAAAGTATGAATGGGGCTCGTTGGAAATTCTCGAGGAAAACGAACTGCAATGTATACAGGGAGAAAAAAATATATATAGAGAGAGAAAGAAAAAAAACGTAATAAGAAAAACGAGGAGAAAAAAAATAATAACGGAAATTATGATAGGCTGCAAGGAAGGAGGTTTAATTTAAAAAATAAATAAACACGAGTTTCGTCATTGCTCTTTGTCCTTTTTCTTACTGTTAGGCAATCTAAAATGAAAGATCTAATTCTGATTCAGCGTTTTAATTGCTTTCTTTTTGTAATAAACATAATGAATTTACAGAAAGAAAAAATCGATTAAACAATTAATGTTTTTGTTTGCATCATTTCTATAATGAAATTGTTGTGGACAAATTTCATTGAAAGAAAGAGAAAAAGATCCCCTTTTTTCTTGTTTCCCAACAAATTTTTAAAAACCTGTGTCATTCTTGGATCATCGTCAATTTTTGCCTTCACCAGGGCTACATTTGTGTCATCGGTGAAAGATTTCGGGCGACCATCACGAGATTCATCTTTAACAGAAAAATGCCCAGTTTGGAATCTTCGAAACCACTTGGAAATGGTCATAAGGGATGATACATTCACTCCATATGCATTTTGGCATTCCTGGAAAATCTGCATAGGCTTGAGTTGACGTCGAAATCCGTAGAAAACGGCAAAACAATTTTTGCTGATGGAATTTCTACCAACATTACATCACTAATCTTGCATTTTCTCCTATCCATTCTTACCGATCTTCTTGAAATTTGACATGAAACATCGTTAGACTTTAACAAATTGAGAAACAACTTTTGTTTATTCAGAAACAAATGTTTAATGTTTTTTGCTTATATAAAACACATGAAATAATTCCTGAAATGATATTATATTTGTCAACTTTCATATTCACAGCCTTAAATTTTGCACTCATTAGTGAGAAGTATAAAGAATTTGACTTTTTTAAATAAGAAGTTTAAAATATTCATACAGAAATTTAATTAGTCAATTAATGTAATAAATTACAAAATAAATTAATTGGAATTTCTGCAGTTTTAATTTTGTAATTATTTGGTAATTAAATAAGAAAAACCGAAACATTAATAAACTACTTTCAGACCATTATTTAACATAACAACATTACATTAGAAAATTATAATTAGTCGACTAATATAATATTAAATGTCTTTTACAATTTGAGGCAATAATTTTGCGACATAACTACAAGTGTAGTTCGGAGGTAGGTCAAATACCATTAGATTACTCAACTGAATGCACGGACATTGCATTCTGCATCGAAGAAACCGGTATAAGTTTACGTGGTGAGAAGTTCACGAGACATGTTTCGCACGAAATTGATTGCATCCTCCTGAATTATTCAACGACCGACGCTGTCCACAAACTTTAATGATTATTGTCAACTTCGAAGCTGCTCCAATTGCGACTTTGATGAATTATTAAAACTTACAATAGTTTCAACACTCATTATCGATTGCAATTAAATACATTTAAATATACAAAATTATTTATGAACTAACATTTTGTTTTCAACTACAATTAATTGTCGAACGTCGGGATTTCGATACAGTCGGGATTTCAATAGAAGTCTTTCGGTTGTCGGGTATTTTCATATGCATTTCTATTGTCATTTCTAAATAATTTGAAATTGAATAAAAATTAGTAAAATTAGTCAAAATTAAATGAAAATATTTAATGAAAGTCAACTCATATACAACATTCAAAAACCGTTTAATGTACGTTTTTCTTTTTGAAGTACCAACAAAGATTAATGGTGTTTTAAATGGAGCAATTTTTCTAATTAATGTGACAGGAATATCGTAATCCTGCAGAAACAATAGAACAGGAGTTGGTAAAAAAAAACGCATTTATAATGAATAGGGCAATTATCATAGTGTTGCGGATAACAGCTTAGTGTTTGTACGAAGATTTATGCATCCCACGTCCACATATTCCCGTTTTCATCCTCCCGATATATGTGCGTATCCTTCTTCCATTTTTCGAACCGAACCCCACAAATCTTTATTATAAATTGATCCACTCGCCGAGCTTTTTCATTCGTAACAATAAACACCCGGAATAATTGAAAAGCAATAAATCCAAGCGACAAGCAAATATTTACGAACGCAATTCTATATATGTTTTTTTTGTATATATTTGTGCCTCTGCAAAGATCGTAAATCAGGTCGGAATAATTGCCGGACAAATAACGGTCGTGTTCTGTAAATTGTACATAAACAAAAGTGGAAATAAACTGAAACGTAAACTGAAACAAAGTTTATTTCTATAATTGTACAACGAAGCATTGGTAAAAGTGTGTATTGAATTCTCGATTGCGTTGATAAAGTTTTATTGATGAAAGACTGTCCAGGGTTTTCGGATCGCTTTGAATTGGATTATAACAGTTTACATTCATTAAAATTTACGAACCATCATTGTGATTGCGCTTCAAGCAAATTTGTACGAGCTTTATTAATGTTTAACTGATATCCAGTAGAAACGGCGGCAGCATTTAAGGGTAATTACACCCATTCAGAAGTCATTTACTGAGTTCACGTCTCGCGTAAACACGACGCAGAAGTGCTTCGCAGAAGCAACACGCGTAAAAGATAATGTAAGAACTTTTTGAAGAATTCAAAGTTTGGTGCGAAGATTTCAGATAAAACTTCATAAATCTTACGAAATCCTACGAAATAAACATAATTATCTGTGTGTTTCATCTAACAATTTCGTTTCACAAAAAATAAATTAAAAGATTCGATTATATGAAGTTCATTTATACGTAAATTTATAAAATAATATCGAAATTTAAATTCAAATTTTGAAAGAATTATAACAAAGTTTTAATATACATTTTTATAGATAATAAGAAACTATATTAAAACTAAATTAAATTATATAACATTTTTTAAAAACTAAACATATTTCATAATTTGTAATTAGATTTGTAAACTTGATGTGATCTAAATTTATAAAATTGCAAAATGTAATATTGTTAATTTTGATAAAATCTTTTGTATTTATATAAAAAAAAACTACGAATTGCACCAAAACTATTGATTACATATCGTTTTAAAAAAAAAATCAATTTCCAGAGATAAAATAGATTATTCAAGTTGTAAATGAATCTATGAAAAATTCGTCGAATTATTCAATTCACAAATTGTGAAAAATGAACAAACTTTTATATTCATAGCTATAAATTTTGCTCTCATTAGTTTGTAGCATGAATAATTTGAAAGAATTTGACTTTTTTAAAGAAAAAGTTTAAAATATTCATACAGAAATTAAATTAGTCAATTAATGTAATAAATTTAAAAAAAATGTTTTGAAATTGATTGATAATGAATTTAGTATAATTTTAAAGCAATCATTTCTCCGCTTTTAATTTTGTAATTATTTGGTAATTAAATAAGAAAAATCGATACTTTTCGAAGAATTCAAAGTTTGGTGCGAATATTTCAGATAAAAGTTCATAAATCTTACGAAATTCTACGAAATAAACATAATTATCTGTGTGTTTCATCTAACAATTTCGTTTCACAAAAAATAAATTAAAAGATTCGATTATATGAAGTTCATTTATACGTAAATTTATAAAATAATATTGAAATTTAAATTCAAATTTTGAAAGAATTATAACAAAGTTTTAATATACATTTTTATAGATAATAAGGAACTATATTAAAATTAAATTATATTATATAACATTTTTTAAAAACTAAACATATTTCATGATTTGTAATTAGATTTGTAAACTTGATGTGTTCTAAATTTATAAAATTGCAAAATGTAATATTGTTAATTTTGATAAAATATTTTGTATTTATATACAAAAACTACGAATTGCACCAAAACTATTCATTACATATCATTTTTAAAAATTTCCAGAGATAAAATAGATTATTCAAATTGTGAATGAATCGAATTATTCAATTCACAAATTGTGAAAAACGAACAAAACTGTTTATTTTATTTTTGTTTCGTTTCCAGTTGAATAATTATTGTCTATGTACATTGTTTCTTCTGCAAGTACGTCATTTCGTGCATTGGTTTTAAGCTGCTGCATAAATCACGGTAATGCGAGATACGTGATAATAAATAACGCTCTTAAGTTCGGAATTGTACATGGAAGCAATAGATTCGAATTCGCGTTTGATTTATGATTTTGGATGGCTCGATGAAAAGGGGTTTGGGGGTTGTTGTGTGAGGTGATGGGTGTTTGGGAACGCTGGGAGGATTCGGCACAGTTTCTGGACGCGCCTGAAATCCGCGCGATAACTTTTGGATATGTACGAACACGAGAAGAGTTTGGACCTAAAAAAGAAGAAAATAGAGAAGAAGGATTGAACGGCAGCACCATATTCCACAGTCGAATGTAAAATATACCAGTTACAATAGTTTTATTTTTCAGCAGCAGCAGCAGCACACGACTGCATGTATTGAGATAGTGTACTGCGATGCGAGGAATATAAACGATTGACAATATTTCAGACTATTCTCCGGCGACGCTGATGCATTCCAGTTCCAATTCTGCAAGATCGTCTACTTGCAAAAAAAAATATATAATATAAATGTGTAGACGATTTCATTTTCCACATATTTTTTCGTGCCACCAAGACGACACCTTGCAAACAACCTCGAACTTCTTAAATCGAGAATCCTGCGGATATGCATTTTTGTTTTGTTTGCTTTTTCTTTTATTTATTTCATCTCTGATCCAAAGTTCAAACAAAACATATTAATAAAATACAAACCTAATAAAGACAAGACTAATATTAAGTAGTTAATTGAAACAATGAAAATGTTTAAAAATAAAAAATATATAACATGACTATAACATATAAATTTTTAAAAATTTTCATATTTAGAAACATAAGCGCAAATTATAATGTTAAAATCAATAACTCCATGAAGGAAATTATATTTTTTTTACTAAAATAAGTTTGGATTTTTGCGCAATTAACAATCAAATTTGAATCAATAAAATTAATAATAAAATATTTAGTTTATAATTATGTACTTTAAAGGTAAGGACTAATTATTATATAATTATTTAATTGTGGCTTTTGCGGTCTTCGCGTAATTCATTATGCAGTTTACATTAATGATGAATCTCGAAGAAAGCAGAGCATTTTCTCATTAACTGCGATTTCTAT
>NW_017096995.1:0-2881 GCF_001412225.1 Nicrophorus vespilloides
TGATAGGATCATACTTTCATCCATTTTATCGCAATAGGCTGTCCAATTAGAACAATAAAATTCAACCTGTGAAAATAGTGTCTTCATATTTTAGTTAATAACTCAACAACCACAAACACTAATTAAAATATCGAATATGCAAAAATATATAATGAATGAAAAATATATAATCATTCCAATAAATCTACTGAGAGGATCATAGCTTCATCCGTTTTATCGCAATAGGCTGTCCAATTAGAACAATAAAATTCAACCTGTGAAAAGAGTGTCTTCACATTTTAATAATTACGTGAAAACCACAAATACTAATTACAATATCAAACATGAAAATTAATGAGAAATATATGATCTTTCCAATAACTCTACTGAGAGGATCATAGCTTCATCCGTTTTATCGCAATAGTCTGTCCAATTGGAACAATAAAATTCAACCTTTGAAAATAGAGTCTTCACATTTTAATTAATTACTCAACAATCATAAATACTAATTAAAATATGAAATATGAAAATTATTGAGAAATATATGATCTTTCCAATAAATCTACTGACAGGATCATAGTTTCGTCCATCTTATCGCAATAGGCTGTCCAATTAGAACAATAATATTCTTTAGAAAAAAAAGTATTAAATAATCATAAAAAATTCCTGATGATTACTTCCTGTTTAATTCACTTCAATATAATTTAAAAGCATTTCAAAGTAAATATAAATATGAGCTGATTTTGCTTGATTCACTCTAATTCTACGTTGAGCTTTTTCTTGGAAATGGTGTGATGCAAATAATGGATTTTCCGATGTAATTTACATTAGCAAAACGTTTCCAATTTCCGCGTAATTTTCCGGATTAATAGAAAAGCCATCGAGTTACTTCTATATAATTGAAAAAAGATGCATTTTCAAAGAAACTTAAAAAATTATACTAAAAGTTTCACATACAAATGATGTGAGAGAATTAAGTTAAGATTCTTCAGGTTTCTCATCAATTAGTTCATCTTGTTTTAATTGCATTATTTTTTATTTATTTTGAATGAATGAGAGTGGTTCGATCCGAAATAATAATCGTAATTAAAATTCTCTGAATTAATGCGTCCGATATCTATGCATTAATGAAACACGTCACGTCAGGTTTGTGGTCATTAGAGAAAAGAAAAAAAAAGAAGTAAACCTCTAATTGACTCCAATCTATTTTATTTTAATGTATCTCATCACAATTTTTTTGATTTAACATCTTAATCCACTCAGTTATAAATCTTCGAAATTCTTGTTTCCATTCCCTCAAATGCATAAGAAATTATCTTCTTAAATCTTCTCTTAACACTCAAAATATCTGCTAAATTCTTGTTACTGTTACTTCTATAATTATTTAATTCTATAAATATATCATTTTTATGTATCATTTTCGTATATCATTTTCCTTTCTTCTTCTTTTTCTTGTAGTGTGATTAATGACCTCGTGATTATCAATGATTAATAACGGGCCGCGAGTTCTCCGGTTCGAAGAATGTTAATTCAAACATGGAATCCACGAGCACAAACTATTATTTATTTTCTACAAATAAACGAAAATAAATTACTCGGACTCTCGGTCCACCCGAAAAAAAAAACATATACGAAGAAGAGATTCCGTGTACTTCTTTCGTCTCCGCCGTGATGTATGTCCGGACAAAACGGTGTACACTTCCCCCAACCCGAAACCGAACAAATCGATAATTCATACACACACACAAAAAAAACGATTCGATATGTTAACAGCTTTATACCTGTTCATAAATTATGTAACAGAAAAAAATAACTATGAGTTTTTATTATTTCTATTTAAACAAGAAAATTAATAGTAGAATAATTGAAAATGTTGTAGATTTGTCTTTAATTTGCATCTGTGTTTTAGTTTGAATTTTATTATTCTAATTGGACAGCCTATTGCGATGAACCAGATGAAGCTATGATCCACTCAGTAGATTTATTGGAATGATCATATATTTTTCATTAATTTTCATATTTGATATTGTAATTAGTATTTGTGGTTGTTGAGTAATTAGTTTAAATGTGAAGACACTATTTTCACAGGTTGAATTTTATTGTTCTAATTGGACAGTCTATTGCGATAAAACAGATGAAGCTATAATTCTATCAGTAGGTTTATTGTAAAGATCATATATTTCTCATTAAATTGAATATTTGATATTGTAATTACTATTTGTAGTTCTCGAGTAATTAAATGCGAAATTTATGATCTTTCCAATAAATCTAGAGAAAGGATCATAGCTTCATCCGTTTTATCGCAATAGGCTGTCCAATTGGAACAATAAAATTGAACCTGTGAAAATAGTGTCTTCACATTTTAATATAATTACTCGGACAACTACAAATATAATTACAATATCAAAATGAAAATTAATGAAAAATATATGATCTTTCCAATAAATCTACTGACAAGATCATAGTTTCATCCATTTTATCGCAATAGGCTGTCCAATTGGAACAATAAAATTGAACCTGTGAAAATAGTGTCTTCACATTTTAATTAATTACTCGACAACTACAAATAGTAATTACAATATCAAATATGCAATTTAATGAAAAATATATGATCTTTCCAATAAATCTACTGAGAGGATCATAGCTTCATCCGTTTTATCGCAATAGGCTGTCCAATTAGAACAATAAAATTCAACCTGTGAAAATAGTGTCTTCACATTTTAACTAATTACTCGACAACCACAAATACTAATTACAATATCAAACATGAAAATTAATGAAAAATATATGATCTTTCCAATAAATCTACTGAGAGATCATAGCTTCATCCTGGTTTATCGCAATAGGCTGTCCAATTAGAACAATAAAATTCAAATTAAAAATAATGTCTTCACATTTTAAC
>NW_017096996.1:0-4782 GCF_001412225.1 Nicrophorus vespilloides
TTACAATTAATCATTAATTGTAAATCGAAGCTTCAATAATTACAAAACGAGTTTCGCAAATTCCACATGTAAAGATTTTCTAGAACAGCGGTCGGGGAACTTTTTTAACCATTACCCCAAAATATTTATTGCGTAAGTCGATATTACCCTCCCCCCCCCATTCTGAATAGAAAACAATCAATGTAAATTTTAAATAAACATTATTTATTGAATTAATTTACATTTACATATTTATAAAAAAAAGTTACATGAAAATAGTAACAAATAGTAATGGACAAACAAAATAAATTTTTTAAATTGGAACAAACAAAAATTGATTGAAAACTTTCCCCCTTTAGGTTTTGGAAACATGATGTTGCTTCATGTTTGATATAATTACTTTAAAATTGGGACTTTTTGATGTAAGAGCAATTTGAATACAGTCTTCGGCGTTTCATCAATTTCTGTTTTTCGTTTTTTATGTTCATTAGAGTGGAAAAACAAAGGTAGATTGTTGCAAATGGCAGCAATTTTTTTTACCGCCTCCTCATGTGCAATTTTGAAAGCCTTTGCAGCCTTTGACAACCAAAAAGACGACAAGATTTGTTTTGGTCTCAAATTGAATACAGTATTGGATGGAAGTTCAAGAATTGCCTCTGCCAAACCTGGAGGTTCATCTGGTATGTTAGTAATTTCACATTTAAAATTATCTACAACCCAATTCACAGTTTGTACACCAAGATCTGAAAAGTAGTCAGAGAACTGCTCTCTGAGTTTGGTAAGATGAAATTAGAAAAAATTCCCTATTACCCAAAAATAATATTTATTTAACATTTTATTTATAGTTAGTAGACAATGTCCAACTTACCGATGGATTCTAAATGGTTCTCGTTATCTTTTATTTATATAATACTACTTATTACATTCATAAATCTATGGGAATAGAACTGAACATGTAAAACTATTATACAAATATGCAGATAAGATATTAAATATATGTGTTTAATACAAGCAATGTGTTTTTTCTGTTAGTATTAAAAAAACACAATAATTGTAGAATATAATAGTTGCTACGTTGAAGTATAAAAATTGAAACTGTGTCTCAATGCTGAGTAGTGGTCGGGAAAGTTCTTGCCGATTTTTTATGAAAATTAAAAATCAAAACTTTTATAAATATATACATTTTTGATTACGTATACAAGTTTTTCATCTTTTACGCAACTTAAATATTCCATTCTTCCAGAATGTATAAGGTTTTTCGTCAAAAAACTTCATGTGGTTTTTTATGTCGACTAAAAAAATAGACGTTCTTGCAGTTAATGGAAAACCCGAAAAAGTAGAAATCGGAATGTGCATTGACTAACATAACTTCGACAATTATTGTGATTTTTTTTCTTTTAAATTGTGCAGTTTAAGAATCCATCTTGTGGATCTTTGTTTTTGATGTGTTTATTATTTTATCTCTGGTTATTCAATGTCTTGATTTTATTATTATTACTACTACGGATCTTTAAGGCTGAAATCAACAGGTTTAAACTTTACCTTAAGCAGAATATTTCTTAGTTGTTGCTTTAGTGGCATTTTTAGCTTTCCAGCAATAGACAAGTAAAGTGATACAAATAATTTTATCCAAATTAAACATTTTTCTAAACACGTTTGAAATGTACACAAGTCAAATGTTTTTAACAATCCTAATATAGTAAGTTTTTGGCTTATGTGATTAATTGGTTCCGAAAAATCGCGTAAGTCGAGGGAAGCATAAAATTTAGCTTTTTTGGCAAAAACTATGTTTTAGTATTAAAGGATAACTGAAAATTAAATAGATCTATATATATAGAGTCTATTTTGTTGTGTATTGCACATATTAAAAATATATAGATTAAAGTATGAATATTAATTCAATTCAGTTTTAAAAAATAAATATTGAAGGTTTAATTTTGAGAAGAATGTGATTCAACTATAAATATTGCTATAATAAATTCGAAGTTGATTTGACTTTTTTATCCTTTTTACCCCATTTTGGATAATTTACCCCGGTTCCCCGACCGCTGTTCTAGAACTTTGAGCAATTGAGAAGTGACAGCGCGATAGCTATAAACAATTTACTCTGAAGATTTTCGAAAAGCCAAGGCTCAAATAGGATCAACCTCATCCGAATCCAATATATGAAGAGATTTACCAAGAGACGTAGCGCAACTGTAAAAGGGGGATCCAATCAAATAACAAATCCGTCTTATTGTTGCTTGATCAAAGAAAGAGAGAATTTAAACGTTTCGTAAAGTAGAAATCAAGAATCACTGTTAATAACGTTACAATAGAATACATTAGACTTTTACTTCTCGACGAGAAAATGTAAACGACATAGGTCGAAAGTGCTACTACACGTCCCAAATACTTGCACAATTGAATCATACCCATAACGAGCAGAAATGAAATCGCAATTAATGATATCATCGAGTTATTTATAATCAATCAATTTACATTAATGTATCGAATAAATTACCATATTTTCTTGTTCACTATAATTAAAGCAAAACAACAAAAAAAAACAAGCTGTTATGCAAAAATTAATAATAAGTTGTTGCTCTTTGATAGCAGCGATAATTTTGATCCAAGGACTATCGATTTCTATGGTTACTCCCTTAATTTGAGGGGTAAACAATGGTAACCATGGCAATTAGGTTTTAAACATTGTCGCGCTTCGGAGGGTTTCACCCAAAAGGGCCGGTCCGGATGGACATTGTGTCATGTGGCGTGAGGTTATTGGACTTACTCGGTCTGATCGTGATCCTCCGGGAAGGGCGTTTCGTTCTCGACGATCGGACTGGGCTCCGGCTCCTCTTGGACCGGCGTTTCGTAGACTAGCGTCTCCACCATCGAACCCTTCGAACTTCCGAACGACACCCTAAAACAAATAACGCGTATGTAAACACAGACGAAAGTATAACACACAGACGACGACGAGAAGAAGAAAAAAAAAATACGTTTAGGGAGCAAAAGAGAGTAAAGTAAACACAGTTGCAGCAAGTCAGAGATAGTCGAATCACAATTATGTAAACATCTTCAGAATTGGTGCAACTATAAAATATTTGACAGCCAATCTTAATTTTTACAACATAATAAGGACAAGATCCTTAATACAAAAAAAATCCTTTTAAAAAATTCCATCAATATACATGTCGAATTGAAAGGAATTTGTAGTGAGTAATTGATAATTCATAATCAATGAATACCAGATGTGCTCTATACTGTAAATTCTAGCAAAATCATCAATATATAAATACAGTGTAAAAAAAAACAAGGAAAGCTTTTCAATTATGAAACTGAATTTTCCTACCCAGAGAAAAAAAAAAGCGCTTTTCCGGACCAATCGTTCCGGAAACAAAGTCGCGTTTTCACGCCCAAATTCGCCGCTTTTCCGGCCACGTCGCTCCGATCGTAGCAAAGCGCGCACAATTTCGTAACGATAATCTCCGATAATCGACACGAAATTCATTATCGAAATAAAAAAAAAGATCATCGTCACCGTCGTCGTGATAAAGTGAAACAAAGGAATTGAAACAAAAAAAAAATAATAGATTGCTGCGATAATTTGCGAATTGTGTAAGTGAATTTAACTCATAATGACTTAATTCGAATAAGTCTCTCAATTAATTAGCGCTGTTGGATGCTTGCAATTAGTCACATTTATATTCTCTTTCACTACACATGTTTGGCTTTAAGTGTAACAAGCTTTCGCATTGAGCAATAAATAATTCGATGGTATAATTTGAAGTGGTTGCATCATCATCATCATTCGTCCAATTAATTTTGGGAGAAGCGTTCTTCTCCGCTTCTTTTCGGGATGCTGCATTTCCTGAATTCGTGTGACCCAGACCCAGACTAAAAAAAGAAGCCGCGTATAATTTTGGAAGAGGAAGCGCGTTATGCAAGAATTTAAATATACGTATAGATCTAGAGAGACGTGCACGGAGAAGAGGAGATAAATATGAGAGAGAAATAGAGAGACTGGTCGGTTTTCCGCGAGATTAGATGGTAAATAATGGTTCGTGGTGTTCCTCTTGCAGAATTACAGCCGCGTTTAAGTTTGGGAAAGTTTACTGGGCCCGATGCCAAACGAAATTGCACTGACCCGTTTTTCGTTCGCTCATCCCGTCTCGTTTTCTCTTTCCTCCGGACCACCACCTTCCGTCTGCCTTCATCTCGTTCGGTGTCTGTGTGTGCCGAAGAGATTTATTTATTACGGACACGGCTTAAATTTAGATTCGGGAGTAAAAGGATGAGACGCAACTTCTTTGCTGCAACCTCCGTCTTTGATGACAGTCTCTTTTGATTCCTCTTGATTGGGTCAAATTAGGATGCGGGCGCGCCTCTGCCACGATGGTGAAGAGGGAACCCCGAAGGTCGCGCATTCGGTAGGTCAGGGGCTACCGTTTCTGCTGCAGCAGCCGCCGCCGACGAAGGTGCGCGGAGGCGGACGGGTGGAAAAGTGTCTGTTATTGATCGGCCCTTCGGCCCAGCTGGTATCGTTCTCTGTCTCTCTACATCTGCACAGTCCAGCCGTGAGGGGTGTCCCTTTAATGCAGATACAATTCCATTCTCTATGACAGCGGTCGGGGAACCGGGGTAAATTACCCAAAATGGGGTAAAAATTACCCAAAATTGGGTAATAGGGAAATTTTTCTAATTTCATCTGTGAATTGGGTTGTAGATCCTTTTAAATGTGAAAGAATACAGTATTTGGTTGTCGAAGTTCAAGAATTGCCTCTGCCAAACCTGGAGGTTCTTCTGGTATGTTAGTAA
>NW_017096997.1:0-3793 GCF_001412225.1 Nicrophorus vespilloides
GATTCGTGGAAAAATATCGGCGACCGGAACAGGCCCCAAAAGGCTGGCATACAAAGAAAGCAGACAGAGTTTCGTGGAAGTACCACCTCCAAAAGTCAACATATGGGATTTAAGGAATAAATCACGGGCTGAGGCCCTACCGACGCCGACAATGAGACAAGTGCCGAATCCAATAGGACCTAGTGAACGTTGCAAAAATAAGGACTCTCTAAATGAATTTAGTGAACTTGTGCGGGAAATATGCGGTCTTGATGGGTTCCAGGAGGCCCTCAAAAAACTGCGGGAACTCCGAGACATACTTTGTGCAGCCAAAACCAAAGAAGAACAAATGGAATTATGTCTCATAAATCATAAAACTATTGAACTCTTGGCCCAAAAATGTCCCTAAACCCCTCCCTTGTCATTTGTCAATGGAATGCGGACTCTGTACGCAATAAGGTAAATGAGCTAATACATTTTCTGAACACACACTCAGTAAACATTATGGTCGTGTGTGAGACCTGGCTTTGCCGCCGGCAATCAAAAACTATAAAATGTATAGACAAGATAAAGTGAAGAATAGATACACCTGCGAATATATCCCTCGAGCATGTGGCTATTAAACTGCAGGACGGCCTCACCATAGTCGGCCTATACAACTCCCCGCGGAAAAGACTGTCGCCGGCTGAATTGCGGGCTCTCGCAAATCTATCACCTAAAACAATACTTCTGTTGGCGGAGACTTCAATGCAAAACATGTAATGTGGAATGGACATTCTAGTAATCGTAATAACCCCAATGGCAATATAGTAGCTCAACTCTGCGCGACTGATAACCTGATGGTAATCTATCCGGACGGACCCACTCATTTCCCACCCAACGGAAATACTCCCTCGACTCTTGACTTTGCAATCGTAAAAAACATTGATCAGATAATTGAAGTCCACTCGAGGGCCGAATTAAACTCTGATCATAACCCGGTAATATTAGAATTAACACCAGTTAATGATGTCGAGGAAGAACGCGAATTCTACTCTTTCAAGAACGTTGACTGGAACTCATTCCGGGAAACACTTGACCAGAGAATAGTCATAAATAATGAGATTACCACCCGTGAGAAGCTGGAGACGGAAACCAGATCCTTTACGAAAGCACTCCAGAGCGCTAGGGATAAACACGTTCGGAAGACGCAGTCTCGTAAACAAATTCAGTTAAGTGATGACATCATCCAGATGATAAGAGACAAAAACAGACTTCGCTCACTCTGGCAAAGGACCCGCGACCGAGAATACAAAAGACTTTGCAATGAGGCAACCCGAATTATACGGGTACTTGTTCGAACACATGTGCAGACCATCTGGCAAAATAAGATAGAAAATCTGCAGCCGGGAAATAGGACACTCTATAGGTTTACCAAATCTCTTAAGCGAAAACGCGAACCCATACCTGCACTGGTCGTCGGGCAGAACACGGTTTTCACTAATCTTGATAAGGCAAATGCGCTCGCGGATCATTTTGAGAGCGTCCACGATCTAGATCAAAATGCATACACCCCGGAACAACAGAGGGTAATTGACCAAACCGATCAGTTTATGCGTACCAATCATAGCCCAACATACGTAACGCCGACAGCTCGAGCCAAATACCTGACCCGACCGTCCGAAATAAGAAGTGCTATTAGAAAAGCACCGGCGATGAAGGCACCGGGGGAAGATCAGGTCCAAGGAATCCTACTGAAGGCGCTCTCTAGAAAAGCCATTGTTCAGCTAATGAATATAATCAACGCTATGCTTAAACTAAGACATTTTCCAAAAGAATGGAAACACGCATTAATTATACCAGTTCTAAAACCGGGAAAGTCGACAAAACAAACAACCTCGTATCGACCAATAAGCTTGCTGAGTTGTGTTGCGAAGGTGGCGGAAGCCATCATCCTCAAACGCATAAACAAGCAACTAGATACGTTTGATATACTCAAAGATGAGCAATTTGGCTTCCGACGCAAACACAGTACAACACAGCAAGTTGCAAGAATTGTTAAAGATATCACTTATAATTTTAATCAAAAAGAAGCAAATCTGACGACAATGGCTCTTCTAGACGTAGAAAAAGCTTTTGACAAAGTATGGCATAAGGCACTCTTGTGCAGAATGATAGACTACAATTTTCACCCAGAATTAATTGAACTTACGGCATCCTACCTGACGGATAGAACCTTCAACGTCTCCCTGAGTGATAAAGCATCGTCTAACCGAAACATCGGGGCGGGAGTCCCGCAGGGGTCACTCTTGGGACCAGTACTGTTTAATATATTTATTAATGATATTCCTAAATACCTTCCCGGCAATAATGCACTCGCGAATCTTGCAATGTACGCAGATGACACAGCTGTGTATGCGCATTCAAGCACTGCGCAAACAGCCAACAAAAAGGTACTCTACCACCTTCAAAAAATTGAAACCTTCCTCAAACACAATAAAATCAAAGTTAACGAGGCTAAATCGGAAAACATCGTGTTTAAAAGAAAGCACAAAAACACTAAAGTAATTGAAAAACTAAAAATTAACGGTAAAGAAATCGCGCTCAAAACATCTGTTAAATATCTTGGAGTAACACTCGATGAAGGGCTACGTTTCAAGGAACACATCAATAAATCCATAAACAAGGCACAAGGGGCCCTGCGGACGCTTTACCCCCTGTTGTGCGTCAACAGCCCACTTGAAAAAAGATACAAAATCCTGTTGTATAAGCAATTACTTAGGCCCATCATAACTTATGCGGCACCCGTCTGGTGTGGCGCCGCAGAAATACACAAAAAGAAACTTAAAGTCTTTGAAAACAAATGTCTTAGACTTTCGACTAGCGCGAAAGGGACATTAGAATCACCGACCTAGTTCAAGAAGCTGGAATAGTTCACATCGATCAACAAATGGCTTAGACTAGCACTGAATCGCGAAAGAGACACTAGAATCACCGACCTAGTGCTAGAAGCTAGAATTGTCCCCATCGATCAGTACATCATTGAAGCCTCCGAAAAGTTTTACAGTTCGCAATTAAATAATAATAGACTGTGTTCAAAAATCACAAATGTGAGAGCTCACAATACTCCCCTACACCTAAAACATAAACTCCCATACCAAAACCTCTCTCTTTCACATGTAAATACTCTCCATCACCCTCTCCCATCCAACACCATCACTCCTCTCCTACATAAACAATTGATAAGGCCCTAAAGGTCTAATATATTTTTAAAGCATTTTAGATAAAATAAAGGGGTTTTCCCAGGCAAATTTTTCCTCTAATACAGAAATAGTTGTATATATAGTTTAATCATTTTAAATAAAATTTACCACGCACATTTTCCCTCCAACATAGAAATAGTTGTATATATGTACTAACAACCATAGTTTAAATATTTTAATCTTAAGTATCCTAAGTAAATACTCTCCATCACCCTCCCACGCAAATTTATAGAAATAGTTGTATATATGTACTAACAACCACAGTTTAAAATTTTTAATCTTAAGTATCCTAAATATTACATGAATATAGAAATAGTTGTATATATGTACTAACAACCATAGTTTAAAATTTTAATCTTAAGTATCCTAAACACTTCAAATGTAAATAATTGCTTCGGCAATTATCTCCATAATATTGTTAAAAGTGTAAGAAATATAAACCGATGCAAACCCAAAACAAATATGTTGAAAGATTTGCAATAAGATGAGTGCTTGTACCC
Source organism: Nicrophorus vespilloides (assembly GCF_001412225.1). Classification (NCBI taxonomy): domain Eukaryota; kingdom Metazoa; phylum Arthropoda; class Insecta; order Coleoptera; family Silphidae; genus Nicrophorus; species Nicrophorus vespilloides. Next base: position 3,722 of record NW_017096997.1, read on the forward strand.
TTAGAAATTTGTAAAAGGGTCAATAATTATGTTTGTAAATAAAGTTATTTTTGATTTGATTTGATTGACGCG
>NW_017096998.1:0-20642 GCF_001412225.1 Nicrophorus vespilloides
AAAATTTAAATTTGAACATATTCTTATAAGAAAAATCCAAAAAAAAAGTAACAAATTTTATTTAAATTATTGAAGAAAATGTAAATGTAGAGTAAATATAAATGTTTTCAAGAATAAAATTCTTAAAAAAGAATTAAATAAGGAAAGTTCGATAGTTTTTAAGAAAATTGAAAAAGAAATATAAAAATTAATATTGAAATCGTGAAAATACTTAATAATATAAAATATAACACAAAATTGAGTTAATTACACGAAAATATGAAAAAATTATTAAGTTTGCATGAAAATTTAAATTTGAAAATATTCTAATAAGAAAAATCCAAAAAAAGTAACAAATTTTAATAAAATTATTGAAAAAATGAAAATTTAGTGCAAATATAAATGTTTTCAAGAATAAAATTCTTAAAAAAGAATTAAATAAGGAAAGTTTGATAGTTTTTAAGAAAATTGAAAAAGTAATATAAAAATTAATATTAAATTCGTGAAAACACGTAATAATACAAAATATAACACAAAATTGAGTTAATTACACGAAACTTTGAAAAAATTATTAAGTTTGCATGAAAATTTAAATTTGAAAATATTCTAATAAGAAAAATCCAAAAAAAGTAACAAATTTTAATAAAATTATTGAAAAAATGAAAATGTAGAGTAAATATAAATGTTTTCAAGAATAAAATTTTAAAAAAGAATTAAATAGGAAAGTTTGATAGTTTTTAAGAAAATTGAAAAATTAATATTGAAATCGTGAAAACACTTAATAATATAAAATATAACACAAAATTGAGTTAATTACACGAAAATATGAAAAAAATATTAAGATTGCAAGAAAATTTCAATTTGAAAATTTTCTAATAAGAAAAATCCAAAACAAATTTTAATAAAATTATTGAAAAAATAGAAAATGTAGAGTAAATATAAATGTTTTCATGAATAAAATTATATAGGAAAGTTTGAAATTTTTTAAGAAAATTGAAAAAGGAAACACTTAATAATACAAAATATAACACAAAATTGAGTTAATTACACGAAAATATGAAAAAATTATTTAGTTTTCATGAAAATTTAAATTTGAAAATATTCTAATAAGAAAAATCAAGAAAAAAATATTAATGATTTAAAAATTACATAACTTTCTTTGAATAACTTTCAATATAGCAATTGTTGAGAAACTATACGCTCTTTAAAATACAATAATATAAATTAAGAAAAGTTTTATAGATTTTTTTCTTAGAAAGGAACAAAGAAAAGTAAGAAATATACGGAAAATGAGTAAATTTGTACATTTAAGTTAAAGTCTATTTTTTGTGTAATTTCATAGAATATAATTTGTTTAAGTTTATACAAATAAATATAAACAAGATTATGATTATAAAATTACATAATTTTGATAAATTGTAAATTTTGTTGTTTCTTTTTTCAATATTTTCATTTACAACTTAAGTAACAAATTTATGTTGAGATATTTTTGAAATCTTCAACTTTTTTCTTTATATTTTTGATTAATAATAAATTACGTAATTATTTTTATGAATCAGAAAGGAACAGTTAAAGTTTACAATATTAATTACTTTAATAACAAAAAATGTAATTGGTGAATTTAGTGGATGAAATTGTCTATGATTTGAAGGGATTCGCGTTGAAATTATTCTAGTTGCATGGCTTGTTTGATAACGATTTGACTTCCATGCAAAAGGGATCGTGTAGGTTTTGGATTAAGCCACAAATAAATAAATAAAAAAAGAACAGAAGCTTACGTGAACGACGTTGAAGCCAGAGCTGTAAAAAAAAACTTTCTGCCAAAACTTTGGAGAAAAGACTTGTATATATATAAAAGCAAACGAAAATACTGAATTAGGGGATCGTGTGTGTAGTATATAAAAATGTTTAAAAATCCTTTCGTGTGCAAGAAGAAGTAATTAAATTCGGCCAAAAAAAAAGTGGGGTGGTTGTGAATATATATATATACAAAGAAAAAGCACATACGTATATCGTTCACCAAACGCAAACATTGAACAAAAAAAAAAGAGAATAACATAAAGAACTTCGGAAATGCAAAAAGGGCCATGGAAAAAATAAAAGAGAATAAAACAAACAAACGGAGCGCGAAAAGTTTATGCGCCGGAATAAATCGGCCCACCCGAAACGGCGGAGCTCGTGTGCTTCGGGGGGTTTGGAGGCGGTGAATTCCCTCTGCACCCCTGCAAAACACACGCTCTTCAGTTTCCACTACCGCCGCCTCCACCGCCGCTAATTTTAACAATCACTTAAACCCCTTTCGCTTTATACATGTGGCCAATTATTTTATAATTCGCTTTGCTTATATGTAGAAGGCCGAGAGTAACGGTCTGAAAGGGGGAGTGGAGGCGGCAAGAAACAAAGAAAAAACAAATGAAACGGGTGAAAATGCAGGGGGGAGAGCAATTAAAATCCGGATTATTTGGAGACCGCGAAAGAAGTTTAACGATTCGGTTGGGGGAAAAAAATGTGTATATAAAAACGCTGACGAGTCGCGTTCCAATCAAGGGGTGAGAGAGAGGAGGATGATTCTCCAAGATTCCCCATTTGACTTTCCGAATTTGCATGATGGTGTTATTTCTCTCTTTTACTTTCTCTCCCCTTTATTTTATTTTTTTTTTTGGTTTTCCTAAATTTAAATTGGAGCTAAACCACTGGAGAATCCAATATTTGTATTTTTTTGTTTCTTACATTTCTTTCATTCATATGTTTCATTATGATACGTACACACTGTTCTTATAATGAGATTTAAGTAATTATCACTAAATGTAAATTACTAACTACTAATTTACATTGAATTCACAAATGATACCAACATAATTTATTATGTTTCCATTCAGTTTATGAAATTATGTAGAAAAAAAATATATGTAAATTGTTAAGTAACATTAATGTCTTAAATCTTACCTAGTGTGAAATAAAATTTCAAAAAAAATCGTATAGTTATTTAAGAAGTTTCATGTAATGTCTAAATTGACAGTTGACATTTGAGTTTCAACTAACAGTTATTATGATAGTAGTCAAAGTTTCACAAAGTTTCTGAAATTTCGTATATGAAAATATATTTTATTTGTTCAGGTAATCAAAATGTACTAATTTACACTGAAAATTTAGAGCTTTACTGAATTCACAAATGGTACCAACATAATTTATTATTATAGTTGCGAAAATTCCATTCAGTTTCTGAAATTTAGTTGAAAGAAAATTTATGTAAATTGTTAAGTAACATTAATGTCTTAAATCTTACCTAATGTGAAATAAAATTTCAAAAAATCGTATAGTTACTTAAGAAGTTTCATGTAATGTCTAAATTGACAGTTGACAGTTGACATTTGAGTTCCAACTGACAGTTATTATGACAGTAGCAAAAGTTTCGCAAAGTTTCTGAAATTTTGTATATAAAAATATATTTGATTTTTTCATGAAATCAATAATGATACGTACACACTGTTCACACATCACTAAATGTACTAATTTACACTGAAAATTTAGAGCTTTACTGAATTCACAAATGGTACCAACATCATTTATTTATCATAGTTGTGAAAATATATGTAAATTGTTAAGTAACATTAATGTCTCAGATCTTACTTAGTGTGAAATAAAATTTTAAAAAATCGTATAGTTACTTAAGAAGTTTCATGAAATGTCTAAATTGACAGTTGACATTTGAGTTCCAACTGATAGTTATTATGACAGTAGTGAAAGTTTCACAAAATTTGTGAAATTTTGTATATAAAAATATATTTTATTTTTTCAGGTAAATATCACTAAATGTACTAATTTACACTGAAAATTTAGAGCTTTATTGAATTCACAAATGGTACCAACATAATTTATTATCATAGTTGCGAAAATTCCATTCAGTTTCTGAAATTTAGTTGAAAGAAAATATATGTAAATTGTTAAGTAACATTAATGTCTCAAATCTTACCTAGTATGAAATAAAATTTCAAAAAATCGTATAGTTATTTAAGAAGTTTCATGAAATGTCTAAATTGACAGTTGACATTTGAGTTCCAACTGATAGTTATTATGACAGTAGTGAAAGTAGTAAGTAACATTAATGTCTCAAATCTTACCTAGTGTGAAATAAAATTTCAAAAAAATCGTATAGTTACTTAAGAAGTTTCATGAAATGTCTAAATTGACAGTTGACATTTGAGTTCCAACTGACAGTTATTATGACAGTAGTCAAAGTTTCGCAAAGTTTCTGAAATTTTGTATATAAAAATATATTTTATTTTTTCAGGTAAATATCACTAAATGTACTAATTTACACTGAAATTTTAGAGCTTTACTAAATTCACAAATGATACCAACATAATTTATTTATCATAGTTGCGAAAATTCCATTCAGTTTCTGAAATTTAGTTGAAAGAAAATTTATGTAAATTGTTAAGTAACATTAATGTCTTAAATCTAACCTAGTGTAAAATAAAATTTCAAAAAATCGTATAGTTATTTAAGAAGTTTTATGTAATGTCTAAATTGACAGTCGACATTTAAGTTCCAACTGATAGTTATTATGTCAGTAGTGAAATTTTCGCAAAGTTTCTGAAATTTCGTATATAAAAAATATATTCTATTTTTTCAGGTAATCAATGATGATACGTACACACTGTTCATATAATGAGATTTAAGTAATTATCACTAAATGTACTAATTTACACTGAAAATTTAGAGCTTTACTGCATTAACAAATGGTACCAACATAATTTATTTATCATAGTTGAGAAAATTCCATTCAGTTTCTGAAATTTAGTTGAAAGAAAATTTATGTAAATTATTAAGTAACATTAATGTCTCAGATCTTACTTAGTGCGAAATAAAATTTCAAAAAATGGTATAGTTATTTAAGAAGTTTCATGTAATGTCTAAATTGACAGTTGACATTTGAGTTCCAACTGACAGTTATTATGACAGTAGTGAAAGTTTTGCAAAATTTGTGAAATTTTGTATATAAAAATATTTTTTATTTTTTCAGGTAAATATCACTAAATGTACTAATTTACACTGAAAATTTAGAGCTTTACTGAATTCACAAATGGTACCAACATAATTTATTATCATAGTTGGGAAAATTCCATTCAGTTTCTAAAATTTAGTTGAAAGAAAATATATGTAAATTGTTAAGTAACATTAATGTCTTAAATCTTACCTAGTGTGAAATAAAATTTAAAAAAATCGTATAGTTATTTAAGAAGTTTTATGTAATATCTAAATTGACAGTTGACATTTGAGTTCCAACTGACAGTTATTATGACAGTAGTGAAAGTTTCACAAAGTTTCTGAAATTTTGTATATAGAAATATATTTTATTTTTTCAGGTAAATATCACTAAATGTACTAATTTACACTGAAATTTTAGAGCTTAACTAAATTCACAAATGGTACCAACATAATTTATTATCATAGTTGAGAAAATTCCATTCAGTTTCTGAAATTTAGTTGAAAGAAAATTTATGTAAATTGTTAAGTAATATTAATGTCTCAGATCTTACCTAGTGTGAAATAAAATTTCAAAAAATCGTATAGTTATTTAACAAGTTTCATGTAATGTCTAAATTGACAATTGGCAGTTGACATTTGAGTCCCAACTGACAGTTATTATGACAGTAGTGAAAGTTTCGTAAAGTTTCTGAAATTTCGTATATAAAAATATATTTTATTTTTTCAGGTAATCAATGATGATTTTTTTAATTGCTTTCATGTAAGTTTCTTTATAATTTATAATAGAATTTATAAGTTATGTAATCACACTTTGTCTACAAATCTTGCATAATCGGAACTTCGTGTAAATAATCTTAAATTCTAAAGTTTTATGCATTGTAGGAAGTGGCACCGTATTTTTGTTGCTAGCGTATTTTATTATTCATAATGCGAATATATTCGTCATAAACGCTTCTACAAGAGATTATAACGAATATATACGACATAACCACTCAAGGTGTTATTAATAACAATTTTTGAGTATTTTTTCTAATAAACATTATTAATGAGACACTTTTGATAATTAATCAGAAAATTCAACAAAAATAGTAAACTCAAAACAAATAGATTTACTTTACGTTATTTCAAAAATTTTCCAATAATTGAATCAGAAAAATCATTTATTTGCATAAATTTGCAGATATTGCGCACTTAACAACACGTTTTGTATTACGTAAATACTGTGTAACGAACAGATGGATTGATGCTCCGTTCGGTAAAATGGATCGGTGATTTACTCGGTTATTGGATCGAATCTGGACCGGACATCGACCATTGTTTCACGCACACATACGTACACTACATACACACACACATACACTGCTACAACAACACACATACAGACTTGGTCTCGCGCTTACCGACGGCCTCTTCCTTGCGCCTCTCTTCCCACGGTCGTTTGTTTTGCATGTCGTGCTCGACAACAGAAGAAATGGGAAGAGAAGAGTGCAGCAACAACAACAAAAAAAAAGAAAGAAAGAAGAGTAGGAAAGAACGGACGAACGCTTCGTGAAAAACGAAGAATTTTATACACACACACACATACACTTCGAGGTTGAACATCGCACCGAGCTTTGCAGGAAGCTGGTTTCACTTCGTAATTGATGATTGAATATATCAAATCTGTATTTATTTACATCATTTATTTAATAGTTTGTTGCATACATCAAAGCTAATTATTACTAATTGATGATTGAACAAAGCTTTTAGTAACGAATTTATGGAGTAATTGATGATTGTAATAAACTAAAGCTTTACTCAAAACAAATTAACACATTGCGGACGAGCGGCGTATATATCCGCCCTATTATTTTCAAAGGGAACCTATGTCTATTTTTCAGATATTATTCTAAAATCTATATTTATGGCAAATTTATCAATTAATTAACAATTTTTAGACATAATGAGTAGAAACGTGATCATGTTACTATCATAATTCTAGAATGTTTGAACAATCATGATTATAGGTTAATTTCACGTTTTCTGTCTACAAGTCAAAGCTAAAACTATACTGAATATATTGTGATTTATTGTAGTTGGAAAAATATTAAAAATCGTGTTTTATTAAAATAGTAGATACAAAAAAACGAGTATACAAAATCAATATTTGGATTTGAGGAATTGAAATTGTATTTTTAGTGTGTGTTTTGTGTGTTCGTATATCCCTATGGAAGCGACGAACCCATTGCGGACGAGCGGCGTATATATCCGCCTATTCCTTTTAATGTCTATTTTTCAGATATTATTCTAAAATCTATATTTATGGCAAATTTATGAAATAATTAACATTTTGAGACATAATGAGAAGAAACGTGATCATGTTACTATCATAATTGTAGAATGTTTGAACAATCATTATTATTGGTTAATTTCACGTTTTCTGTCTACAAGTCAAAGCTAAAACTATACTAAATATATTGAGATTTATTGTAGTTGGAAAAATATTAAAAATCGTGTTTTATTAAAAAAGATAGATACAAAAAAACGTCGAGTATACAAAATCAATATTTCGATATGAGGAATTGAAATTGTATTTTTAGTGTGTGTTTTGTGTGTTCGTATATCCCTATGGAAGCGACGAACCCATTGCGGACGAGCGGCGTATATATCCGCATATTCCTTTTCATGTCTATTTTTCAGATATTATTCTAAAATCTATTTTTATGGCAAATTTATCAAATAATTAACAATTTTAGACATAATGAGAAGATCATGTTACTATCATAATTCTAGAATGTTGGAACAATCATTATTAATTTCACGTTTTCTGTCTACAAGTCAAAGCTAAAACTATACTGAATATATTGTGATTTATTGTAGTTGGAAAAATATTAAAAATCGTGTTTTATTAAAAAAGATAGATACAAAAAAACGTCGAGTATACAAAATCAATATTTCGATATGAAGAATTGAAATTGTATTTTTAGTGTGTGTTTTGTGTGTTGGTATATCCATATGGAGGCGACGAACTGCGAAGGCTGTAGCTTGGATATGTTCGAAGTAAAAATTAACCGGTAGCAAAAGGTCAGATTTTTTGTACAGATTAGCGTTAGAATTAAACTGCGAAATAAAACAGAATCGAGTTGAGCGTTTATGCGGATCCGGCACGAACAACCAACCCCATTCCCTCCCCATGAAAAGAAACAAAAAACGGATTCGAATTTTGAACCGAAAAAAAAAAAACAGCAATCAAATTAAAAACAAAAAACAGTAGCAACGAAAATCGCCAACTCTAAATATTTCTAAATATAATTGCGTGGGCGGATGGATTTATATTCGTCGGCGGAGGTGGCGTTGATTTGCATGCGGAATCGATCGACGAACGTGTGCATTTAGTTCTCTCCTTTACTCCACGTTTTCTTTCATATTTTTTTATGTTCTTTTCTATTTTCTCTTGTTTTTTGTTTTTGTTTTCGTTTTGTTTTGTTGTTTACCTGGGGAAGGCGGAATCGGTGCAGTCTAATAAATCAGGGGGGACGGGGCGCGTGCATTCACGGGAAGGCCACAGCCGAAACAGCAGAAAGAGAGGAGAAAGACGGAATGAACAGGAGATATGAATGGTGAAAAAAAAAAGAAATTGCGCAAAACGGACTGTTTATTAATCGTAAACACGCGAAAGTGCCGCCCCATGAACCTTTCCAAAACCACCCTCGCCGTTCAACCCCACGCAACTTGATGTTGGGAACTCGAGAAGAGGAAGAAAACAAAACAAAAACAAAATAAACAAATGATAATGGGGAAGATAGTGCATTTGCGCAAATTGTCGATGAATTTTCTTTTTAACTTACATAATTATTTTATTAGCGTATCTTTTTACTACTTTTAAATGATTGTGTTTAGTTTTATCGTTTAATTATTACATAAAAAGTAAAGTGAAAGTTGTTAATACTTCTTTTTTTAATACTTTTACATTCTTGAAACATTTAATTATCATTTTTCAAGCTTAATTATCAGAAAAAGTTATTTAACTTTTGCAATTATAATACTTATAGATTTCTTATAATTAATCCTATTTTTACTTAATAAGATAATGTTTGTATATATTACTTTATTGTATTTTTTTTTTACTTTTAATTAAGTATGAAAAATTGATTGAGATTGATTATGAATTGAATATGAATTTAATTTTGTATAATTAGAAGCAATAATTATGAATAATTTTACAAAAATCATGCTTTTCAATTACATAACTTTCTACAAATTCAAGAATGAAAAATTTGAACATTTCTCGAATGTCTTCATTCCATCATCATTCCTTTTTCTGAACTTCTTTCAAGAAACCTATGAATTTGTAAAAACGTAAACTTCTTATAATTTTCCATTCTGATTTTCATAAACTTATATTTTGAAAAACTTAGTAAATTAAAACTTTAGTAAATTTTGAACATTGAAATTTTCTATTTTTTATTTCATAATTTCCTTTTAAAATCGACGAAAGCATTAAGAAATCTTAGATTCTGAAGCAATATTTTGAAAATCTATTAACTTTTCTCATAATATTATTAAAAAAATCAACAATTTTCAAAACACAAATAACAAAAATTAACTTTTCATATATATATTTTTTTTTTTTTGAAGAAATTCAGTTGAAAACTTGTATTTGTACAAGAAATGATTATGAAATTGTGTTGACGTTTGAAAGCAATAGATAATCTTTGCTTTGCATCTTCGCAGCTAATCTGAACCAATTCAAAATGCGGACATATCTATTGGGAATCATAAATAACTCAATAGTGGCCTATGATTAACAGCTGTTTGCATTCATAGAAAACGTACAAAGTGCGCTCTACAAAGATGAGTGCGAGTGAGACAGAGAGAATGAAACAAGAGAGGTTTTGCTACGAGCGTACAACCATTAACGGATCCTTTGTTGCACTTTATTAGGGTCAAAAAGTTCACACGCAAATACACACACACTCACATACAACCGCACAGCGCGATATACAAACAATCCATCAATGGTAAAGTTAATAAACACACCTCACACTAATTAGCCGTCAAATTTGGAATAACGAAGGAAAAATTAACAATTATTAGCAAAGTAATTACATTTTACAATTCGTTGTTTCCTTTTCGTAAAATTTTAGATTTTGTAATTGAATTCTTTGAATAATGGAGAAAACTGTAATTAGACGATTAAATTTATAGTATGAAGTACAGTGGAACCTCGCTTAACGAACAATATGAATTTGCTAAACGAGCGACGTTTTGCATAACGAGTGACGATGAGAAGAGAAGTCTGCTACATCATTTGTAAAACTTGTGTACATATATTTTTGAAAATGTTTTACTATACGAATAAAAATCCTGATTAAACTCGTTAAGCGAGGTTCCACTGTACAACTTTATAATGTTTGATTGAAAGCTTACTAAATTTAGAATGTGTAGAAGATATTTTTTCTTCTTTTTCGATCTGTGGCTTCCTAATTATAAGGCCGTAAAATATAAATATAATTAAAATCTGAGCGGAGTGAATTTCCTGATTAGTAAATCGCAATTACCTGGATCTGCCCCATATCAATTGATTGCACTTGTTTCGCAATTTACGTTTCGAAAGGAAAGCAAGTAGTAAGTAAGAGTAGGAGGCGAGACGAGACCGTTTACATTGAAATCCATCTATATATTATCGTTATTAAAGTCGAGCTGGACCGTTTTTCGTAATAACAACAATAATAATATTAATAATAATGTATGCTGCATATAAAATAATAAATCTTTTCACTCATGACTCGAGTCGAGATTGTGTCTTAATTGATGGTGGCTCGCTCGATATTATTACTTTTTACACTCTTCGTCAATCTTTTTTTTTCGGCTGCTCTTTCTTCCTACTCTTCCTTTCTAAAAAAGAAGCCGCCACTTTTATTCCTTTCCCAGGACATTCTAAATCCGGAGAGCGGAGACCAGGAGTGAACGCTGACACAAAACTGTATAAAACTGTACAAAAAAAAAATAAACTGCAGACCAATTCCTTATGCTAATCTATTCTTCATTAGGGTAATTGTCAGAGTCACGATGCATAAAGCCGCAATAGGAAATGCTTCATTAGAGAATCAAAAATATATTCAAAAGATTGCAAAAACGAAATATATTTTGTCAAAGGAAAACTTTCAAAACTTTCATCACGTTTCTCAGCCTTCTATAATTGCAATTATTACAAAAAACTATGTTTTTTTAAGTAAAAAATACAAATAATTACCACTTTTTAGGTACATTCTAAAAATGTGTACCTTATGATTGAAATTGTATTAAAATTTTACACTTTGTTTGTCAATAATTATAAAAAAATGTATTAGAAATACTAAAAATACAAATTTTCATCAAAATCTCCACTATTAAATAGACTTTATAATTGAAATTCAATAATTTAATGAAAAATTAGTTCAATCTGAAACTGTTCTGCGTATTTCATTTAAAAACATATTCAAATGTGTTAGTAATATAAAATTGTAAAGAAACAACACAATTTAGTTATTGAAAATATAAATTTTTATTAAAATCTTCACTATTAAGTAAACTTTATGATTAAAATTGTCTTGACCTTTAACAAATTCAATAATTTATTGAAAAATTAGTTAAATCTGAAATTGTTCTGAGTATTTCATTTAAAAAACATATACAAATGTGTTAGTAATATAAAATTGTAAAGAAACAATACACTTTAGTTACTGAAAATATAAATTTTCATCAAAATCTTCACTATTAAATATACTTTATAATTGAAATTGTCTTGAATTTTAACAAATTCAATAATTTATTGAAAAATTAGTTCAATCAGAAACTGTTCTGCGTATTTCATTTAAAAACATATACAAATGTGTTAGTAATATAAAATTGTAAAGAAACAACAAACTTTAGTTACTGAAAATATAAATTTTCATCAAAATCTTCACTATTAAGTAGACTTTATGATTGAAATTGTATTGAACTTTAACAAATTAAATAATTTAATGAAAAATTAGTTCAATCAGAAACTGTTCTGCGTATTTTATTTAAAAACATATACAAATGTGTTAGTAATATAAAATTGCAAAGAAACAACACACTTTAGTTACTGAAAATATAAATTTTCATCAAAATCTTCACTATTAAGTAGGCTTTATTATTCAAATTGTCTTGAACTTTAACAAATTCAATAATTTAATAAAAAATTAGTTGAATCTGAAACTGTTCTGCGTATTTTATTTAAAAACATATACAAATGTGTTAGTAATATAAAATTGCAAAGAAACAACACACTTTAGTTCCTGAAAATATAAATTTTCATCAAAATCTTCACTATTAAGTAGACTTTATGATTGAAATTGTCTTGAACTTTAACAAATTCTATAATTTAATGAAAAATTAGTTCAATCTGAAACTGTTCTACGTATTGCATTTAAAAACATATTCAAATATGTTAGTAATATAAAATTGTTAAAAAACACAAACTTCAGTTACTGAAAATATAAATTTTCATCAAAACCTTCACTATTAAGTAGACTTATTGATTGAAATTATCTTGAACTTTTACAAATTCAATAATTTATTGAAAAATTAGTTCAATCTGAAACTGTTCTGCATATTTCATTTAAAAACTTACACAAATGTGTTAGTAATATAAAATTGTAAAGAAACAACACAATTTAGTTACTGAAAATATAAATTTTCATCAAAATTTCCAATATTAAGTAGACTTTATGATTGAAATTGTCTTGAACTTTAACAAATTCAATAATTTAATAAAAAAATAGTTCAATCAGAAATTGTTATGGTTGATATTGTCTTGAACTTTAACAAATTCAATAATTTAATGAAAAATTTGTTCAATCAGAAACTGTTCTGAGTATTTCATTTAAAAACATATACAAATGTGTTAGTAATATAAAATTGTAAAGAAACAACACAATTTATTTACTAAAAATATAAATTTTCTTTAAAATCTTCACTATTAAGTAGACTTTTGATTGAAATTGTCTTGAACTTTAACAAATTCAATAATTTAATGAAAAATTAATTCAAGCTGAAACTGTTCTGCGTATTTCATTTAAAAACATATTAAAATATGTTAGTAATATAAAATTGTAAAGAAACAACACAATTTAGTTCCTGAAAATATAAATTTTCATCAAAATCTTCACTATTAAGTAAACTTTATGGTTGAAATTGTATTGAATTTTAACAAATTCAATAATTTAATGAAAAATTAGTTCAATCAGAAACTGTTCTGCGTATTTCATTAAAAAAACATATTGAAAAGTGTTAGTAATATAAAAATTGTAATGAAACAACACAATTTAGTTCCTGAAAATATAAATTTTCATCAAAATCTTCACTATTAAGTAAACTTTATGATTGAAATTGTCTTGAACTTTTACAAATTCAATAATTTATTGAAAAATTTGTTCAGTCTGTAACTGTTCTACGTATTTCATTTAAAAACATATTCAAATGTGTTAGTAATATAAAAATTGTAAAGAAACAACACAATTTAGTTACTGAAAATATAAATTTTCTTAATAATCTTTACTAATTTAGAAGATTTTCATATAAATTATTATCACAGGTATTCAAATTTCTTATATAGTCAAAATATTCCAGAAGATTTAGTCATAATCTACAGAATTTCAATTTTTAGAATTTTGTTAACAAAACGTAAAACATAGATATTTCTACTGAAATTGTCTAATTTTTTGTTTGAATCTGATAAATCCAATATCCTTCTGAGAGGATTTGTAAGATTTCGTTTTTTTTCCCTATTATGTTCCTCTCTATGTGTATATAGTTGTGTGTGTTTCTTTTTTTTTTGTATTAGAAAACGGAATTGCCGGTCGCGAATCGAAAGTTAAGACAAGAAAAGTGGGCAAAACCGCGAGCTCTTAAGATGGAAATGCGGAGAAGCCTCATAGGCTAAGACAGCACCAGATGGGTGGAGCGAAGAGATCCACGGCGAAGTTACTGAGCCGTCGATGGCTTTGGTTCACTCGCGCTCTAAAGCCGCGACCAAGATAATCCATCCATCCGTGCTAGTCTGCAGCAGCAAAAAGCATTTCGTATACACATACATACAAACACACACATATTAAGTTAAGCTACAATCTTCATCATCCTACCAACCCTACCTGCGATGATGGACATCCAGCAGACCAGAAATAGGTGGGATTCGAAGGAGGAGATTCGACTACAACATTCTATCTCCTCTACATATCATCGCTATTGACTAGTTACGGTGCGCGACGGATATATCATTCGTTTCTTCACGGAAAATACACACACACACGAATCGCTGTTCGATATTCAACATAATTTAACTTTAAGTTTACTATATTTAGTGTCCTAATCTGTGATCATGTGGATTTGATTCAATTATGTCAAGTGTTTCAGTGTTTTCGTTTTGTTGATTTACTTTTTGTTCTTCACTACAACTTTCCAATGTGAGTCTTTTATTTTTTATATCCATCAATATATAATACTTACTACTTCACTTTATTATAATCTAAAATTGTCATCTATTCTAACTCTAATTATCAATTTTTTTAGTAAATTCGTAATAATTTTAATTTGAAACTATCTAAAATTCATTAGTTAAGTACCAAAATCAATGATTTTGAATTGAAATTTTAATTGAATTAAACTAATTAGAGATCAACAGATATCAATAATTGACTTCACAAATTACGTTCAGAATTGTTTCCATTTTGCACAAGATTTATCTATTTGTTTGAACGTTAATAATTGGTAACTAAATTTCGAATTGATGAATTTAGTAAACTAATAAAATTTAGTACTTATCGAATAGAAATTTATCAATTTGTTTATAATTTCTTGAATTCGACGTTTTTTCTATTATTTTACGTCCAGAAATTCTTCAATAAAACGTTTTGTTTATGATATTTTTCGTAACACAAAACTCAATTAGATTTTCAATGAAAAGATGAATCGAAATCATTGAAATTCATCAGTTATTAAGTTTAGAAGTAGTTAGAACAATTTTTATAAATTTAGTTGAAAAAAAAAAATTGAAAATGAAAACTTTTCAACTATTAAAGTTTACTTATTTTAATTGAGATCTGAATGTCAATTCAGCTAAAATAATTAATTATTGACACATGTTTATACTATTTATAGTTAATTAGTATAATTTACTTATAGTTTATACATTGAATTACTTTCCAGACTTCTTCAATTCACTCATTATCATATGATTTAACAATTTGATTAATCTATTATAAATATCAAGTTTATTACAAATTTACCTCTACTATTACAATAAGTAATTTAGTTCTGAAGTTCATTTGCACTGAATTACTTAATTACATAAAAATCTAGTTTATGCAATATTTATTGCTAATTTAACTGAACTATTACAAAAAAAAATGAGACTAGTATTAACTAAGTAAAGTCATAAATAAAACATAATAAAAACAAGAAATACATTTACAAATGATTATTAAACTATTGAACTATTTTCAGTTTTAACTAAACAAATATATTTTTGAAAATGTTCGCTTCTTGATACATTTTTCAAATACAAAAATGAATTCAATTTAATTAACTTATCTCCACTTTTACAAAGCAAAAACATAAAAAATAATTTGAAGAAATAACATTTTCTAACAAATATATGATCTTATATTCTTCGATTCTTTTGTAGTAAAAAATATACTAAGAAAATGAATGTGAAGTCTATATTTTCCTTAATAACAAATTATTTCTACAACTTTTTCTATTACAATTTTTTAAAATAATTTTGTTTTTTTTTTTTATTATTTTGAATTGAAATTTAATTATTTACATGAAAATATATGATAAAGTCTATGATTATGAATATAATTATTCATTTTCATATATTTTTTTCTATTAAATGAATTGAATACATTTGAACAATGAAGATTGGATAATTAAAAGTACTTAAAGAACATCAATGTTCTCTGTAAATCCATATTTAGTGTAAATGCTTTTGAGATAAGTAAATTATAGACAATTAGTAAGCTTTTTATCGAATGCAAATATACATTTTTTTTTTGTGTGTAACCTGTTATTTCTTCACTTCCCATAATAATGGAGAAGTCTTAATGGTTTTAATGGTTGGAACCGTTAAAAGAATACCACACACATACACACACCTTCGGTTTTGTTCACATTAACCCGAGCATTGTAAAATGGATCGAGATAGAGATCCGACGGAACCCCGAAAAATCAGGTGTATGCAATTATCGTAATTTGCATGCAATTTACTCGTAACTTCTTCTCGTTTCTTTTAGATACTTTCATTCAGTTTATCTGTTTTTTTTTGTGTATGTGTGTGGATGCGAGAGAAGAACTTCTTCCGCCGGAAACGGAACGGACGGATCCCACATCCCGAACGAAGGCGGCTGTGGCGGCGGCGCAAGCCAACCTGTTGATGTTGCGTGTGAGAGAGAGAGAGAGGAAATAAGTGGGGGGCGGCGGTGGTTGAGTTCGAATGTGTGTCACATACATATCACCACACCACCCCTCGAACATATGTCGAGGGTGCGTATAAATAAAGATCGCGGCAACGCGATAAAATATATATATGCGTGCAAATCGCACCACCCTTGTAAAGAAATCCACCCTTGTCTGATACACATTTTTTTTTTCGTTTCTATTTCTGTCCCCTCTCTCGCTACGCCTTCATCCGTCGCCCCCGCAGATCCGTTTCATTGCCGAATTTATAGATACATTTATTACCAATATTTCATGCGATTTTTTCTCGTAAATTTCAATTTGAAATAACGCAACGACCGTATGTTAAATCTCATTATCTCTCAAACAAGAAGAAGTATAATTAACCAAAGTATGTGCCTTAACGGTAGTTTTTTTTAGTTAGTTAACTAAGTAAAATGATTTACTTCTTGAATAGCGTAACTACGATTTCTCCTAGATCTTCGTGCGAATTGATAGGATTACATTTTTTTTCTGCGATAGATTTCTGAAATTGCGAAAGCGATGATAAATTTTCATTTGGTCGTGATTTATGAATTGTTGTTGTTGTTGTAATAGAAGGAAGGAAGGGTTCTCGAAGAGATGGTGTGTGTTGTAGTGCAGTGTAGTGTTGTATGTGTGTGAGCGAGCAGCGCATTTAGTGTAGGCGTTGCAACGATCAACATAAATCCATTAAATTGGACTCGCGGCCATTAATCAAATCGGTTTTAAATAAAGTCATCAACACCGCAGCTCTTGTGCGCGGCTCTTGTGGCAACACCAAAAGAGAAACGAAACCAAGCAAATAATAGAAACAAAACAGTCTCAGTTTCCGAGACGGCATCAAAAAATTAGTTATTCCCGTTGGTGGTTAATAATTGATTAAGTATTCGAACGGAAATATTTACATATACTAACATTCAATTTATGTACATTCTCTCTGTCTTCGAAATGACATTTAAAGACTCGTAGATACAAAACTTAATAGTTTTTCTTTCTTTCTATATTAATTCTATTCATCAAATCTACATATATTACAGTATAAATTTGTAATTAAAGTTGCATAGTTCATGTGTTAGGATCAGATACGCCATCTATATTTATAAATAAAAATAATTTGGAATGATTTCAATTTGTTGAATTATTCAATATCACTTCGAATTGAAAAACTTATTTCTTTTTATCCATTACGAAAATATTAATTTGTGTTGAGATGAAATGTGATTTTAGTTGCATAAAATGTCTATTCTGAATTATGTCTTTACAGATTTGGAGGCAATTTTTCTACATTTTCAAGAAAAATAATTGTGATTAAATTAAATGTGATTTCATTAAATTACATAAATGTTATGTAAAAGTGTAAATGCGCCATCTATATTGTTTCATTGTTATATGTCATTGTCACAATTGAAGATTTTACATGCATTTTTGTTTCAAATTTTGCTAATAAGTAATTGTGATTAAAGTTGCATATGTTATATTTTCCTATGACATTTGACATTAGCTGATTGACACTGTTTTCGAAGCTTCTTGTTTCAATTAAGGAGAAGCAAATTTATTTTAGAGATTTATAAATTTTCATTGTTATCATTGATTAAAATTATTGAAAATTCGAAACTTACAATTATTAAGAGTTATCATAATTTTTTTCTCTTTTGACTCTATTTCTACCCCTTTCGGGTTTGTCGGCCCCACAAATTTTTGTTGTTTTTTGAGAATCGAACCAACGACCTTTTGTATCAGATTTTCGTGATACAGGTAAAATATTAAATTATAATAATTATTAATAAAAAATATTTAATAAGGGTTGTATATGTTGTGTGTCAGTTGAAAATACGCCATCTATATTTATAGTTTAGTTTAAATTAACTAATTGATATTAATTAACTTTACGATAAAGATAATTTGGAAATCTTATTTCATATTTGTTGAATTATTCAATATCATTTCGAATTGAAAAAACTTTATTCTTTTTTATCCATTATGAAAATGTTTTTACAGATTTGGAGGCAATTTTTCAACATTTTCAAGTAAAATAATTGTGATTAAAGTAAATGTGATTTCATTAAATTACATAAATGTTATGTAAAAGTGTAAATGCGCCATCTATATTGTTTCATTGTTATATGTCACTGTCACATTTGACATTAGTTGATTCAGATTTTACACGCATTTTTGTTTCAAATTTTCCTAATAATTCATTGTGATTAAAGTTTTGCATATGTTATATTTTCCTATGACATTTGACATTAGCTGATTGACACTGTTTTCGAAGCGTTTTGTTTCAATTAAGGAGAAGTAAATTTCATTTAGAGTTTTATAAATTTCCATAGTTATCATATTTTTTTTCTTTTGACCCTATTCTAACCTTTTCGGGTTTATCGGCTCCATTTTTGTTGTTTTTTGAGAATCGAACCAACGTCCTTTTGTATCAGATTTTCGTGATACAGGCGAAATATTAAATTATAATAATTATTAATAAAAATTAAGTAATAAGGGTTGTATATGTTGTGTGTCAGTTGAAAATACGCCATCTATATTTATAGTTTAGTTTAAATTAACTAATTGGTGTTAATTAACTTTACAATAAATATAATTTGGAAATCTTATTTCAATTTGTTGAATTATTCAATATCACTTCGAATTGAAGAAACTTCATTCTTTTTTATCCATTATGAAAATGTTTTTACAGATTTGGAGGCAATTTTTCAACATTTTCAAGTAAAATAATTGTGATTAAATTAAATGTGATTTCATTAAATTACATAAATGTTATGTAAAAGTGTAAATGCGCCATCTATATTGTTTCATTGTTATATGTCACTGTCACAATTGACATTAGTTGATTCAATTACATATTTTTGTTTCAAATTTTGCTAATAAGTAATTGTGATTAAAGTTGCATATGTTTTATTTTCCTATGACATTTGACATTAGCTGATTACTGTTTTCGAAGCTTCTTGTTTCATTAAGGAGAGAGCAAATTTATTTTAGAGTTTTATAAATTTTCATAGTTATCATTGATTAAAATTTGAATTCAATATTACAATTATTAAGGTTATCATATTTCTTTTCTCTTTTGACCTATTCTACCCCTTTCGGGTTTATCCTCCCACAAATTTTTGTTGTTTTTGGGAATCAAACCAACGACCTTTTGTATCAGATTTTCGTGATACAGGCGAAATATTAAATTATAATAATTATTAATAAAAATTAAGTAATAAGGGTTGTATATGTTGTGTGTCAGTTGAAAATACGCCATCTATATTTATTTAGGATTATCAAAATTGATTTAAAAAAATGAATGAAAGACTGGGATAAATTGTAAATTTTTGAAGTATTGGTTTTAATCCAGTTTGTAAGAGTAGTATAGATCGTGCGGAGTCGTTCGGAGTTTTCTGCCGTTGAAGATGAGATGATGCAAGATCGGTGCCCGATGATAATTCGTGACCCGGGGGTTGCGGATCCGCGCGAATGAAATGCGAGTGTCGCAAAAAGGAATGAGGGTATAATAATCGTCGCTTTACTGCGACTACGATTATTATTAAAGTAATAAATATGTAATCTGTAGATGCAAATCACACCCACGGACACACCGTGCGCTCTCTCACTCTTTCTCTCCTTCATCATCATCGTCATTGTAGGAAAGAGAAGAGTAGTCCTTTCTTGTTTCATCCTCCTCCTCCTTCACCATCCATCTCAACCTCCTGGCTAAGCGCTGCGCTGGCCAAAGGAAGGAAGAACAACGGCGCGTGAATCAAAATGCAGAAAAGAACCGGGCAAATAAAATAATGGCCATCGTCTCGGTTGAGGGGAGGACGGAGGAGGACTCGATTTTTGTGTACCGAAGAAGGTGGAAAGTGTATGTATGCACGTTATTATTACGTTAGTTTCCTATCTGTATTATTATTGGATCGAGTACATATGTTAAGGGCCACTCCTTTTGGCTTGTACAGAAGATATTATTGCGGCCTACAATAGAAACATACACACACACACACATCCACACTGCGAACAGATAACTTTTCTATTGTTTGTTATTTTGATCATTTATCATATACTGGGTGTTCCCCAAGTTACTTTTTTTTTCTTCAACTTATTATTTTTCGTTTTACCTCTAGCCTCTCCGGATCATGAGGAAATCAATAGCTTTGTTATTTATTACTCCACTAAATATAGATACAAAACCATCATCAAACAGGAACTGACTT